>NC_083278.1:64438383-64673453 GCF_963506605.1 Zootoca vivipara
TTACTGATAATTTTTTTGTTTTCTTTTTGTAAACTGCTTTGAAATGTAACTGCAACATAAATCTTGTGAAATAAATAAATAAATAAATAAAATAAATGCATCTCAAACACTGAAAGAGCAAAAAGAACATATCAAAATTGATATATAAGTTAAAACAATAGATTGCATAGTTTCAAGCTCCAAGCAATCAGCTGTGCAATACTTCCCCCAGTTCCAACAGAAGAACACACAGTTCCCAGGTGCAAGAGAACACAGAGTTCCCAGCTCTAATCAGAACACACAGTTCCTAAATCAAAGCAATCAGTTGCAGAATTTTGGGCTTAGGCAATCAATTGCAAATTTCCCAATAAACAATCAGATAAGAAAAAAAGGCTCTCCTTAATTGTACAAATCCACATTAAACGGGTGTAGCAAATACTTGGTTGACTTGGTTATCTTCTAATTCAGACACAGCCTAAGTTTATGTCTAATTTTCAGATCATTTAACAAACAGAATAGCTAAGTTATTATGCTAGACAAGAGTATACCCCCTGACACAAAACACACAAAACCTTAGTCGTTAATTGCTGCTTTTGATGCAAATATTATTCTTCTATGATCCAAATCCTAAAAACCTTGGTAGGGTTATTCTTTTAAGCAGAAGACACCACTTCTCAAAACAATTCAACCTGTGATCGGACCAAGAAGTAAAATAATCTGTCTTCTCAATACAAATCCCATGCTAGTTAATGTTACTGAGATAATATAGTTCCTAAAATAGACAAATTACACAGCTTCACCAGGCAAAAGTAGCTCAAGCAGCATACATAATTCTTTTTAAGAATTCAAAGACAGAGTTCTCTGCATCCTCTCCTGTGAGCAATCTCCAGAGTATATTCTGGTGATGTCAAGCTGTGGTCTCGGCCACTAAAATTCAAGATGCGAGAAATGACTTGGCAGGCAGTAGGCATTCCACCTACAGTCTAAGTTAATCTTTAGCACCCAAAGGTGGTAGGACTGACCAGGGTTGCAGTCGGGGGTGTGTGTGTTCAGAGTTGGATCTATATTTTTGTGTGGAGGGAGGGGTGTCTGAAGGATTAGCCAGCTTTTCACCCATTATCTAAATTAAATTCATTCTGATTGGAAGAGTAATCTCATAAAATAAAAAGTCTGAGGTGTCTTTGTTTGTTTGTATTTATCCTGGGTGGTATGAACAAGAATTCCAGGTGAAGCAATCAATGTACTCACCCTGGCTACAGGGTGCAAAACAGACTGGAAATACATGTTTTAGTATGCTGATTTCAAAGACGTGGTTTACAACTGTAGCCAAAAGGTTCTACATTGCAAAAGGAGTGTAAATTCATTGCAGAATATTGAGGTCTGACATGTGAAAGAATTAAAATAGTCAAGGATTCCATATATTTTCTTTATCATCTGTTGATGGACTATCTATGCTCCAAGTGTCAACACTCTTGCTTAAATTGAGGGCAGATTAGGAGTACCAGGTAGCATAATCATGCCTCGATATATGCATGGGGCCTTGGTATGGAAGGTTAGCAGTGTGTGATTTATAGTGCAAGAAAATGCCAAATGCATAGCTTAAGAAGGAAAGCAAAATATTTTACACCACAGAAGTAGTGTTTATATTCTTAGTTTTCAAGACCACAGAAAATCAACTTATCAAATTGCTATTATGCATTTTAAACAACTGTATTAATATTCCTATAGCAAACACAAGGGGGAAAGAAAAAATATTATTATTTAAAAAGTAAGCTATGATTCAGTCTTGCTTATCTGAACTAGTCCAGGGAGCTCTCATATTCTCTCCCCCCCCCCAAAAAATTATTCCAATATGCCTAGTTGCATTTTTTAAAAATGTTTTATTGTCATGTTTGTGTTCCATCTTCCATTTGAGGTTGTAAGGGCAGCATGCCTGAGGCTATCTTGTTTTTCAATCACAACAATTCTGTGAAACAGGTTAAGGTAAGGGATATGTGCCAAGCAGGGTTAGGTTTCTTACACCCAGACCCCACCACTGTATCACATCAGCTTCTGTTTTCATGTTGCTACATACTGGTCTTCATTTTCTTCTTTAGGGTTTGTGGATTTATCACTCCATGATCAGGTCCATCTCCTGGAATGCGCCTGGCTTGAGATACTGATGATTGGCTTAGTGTGGCGGTCCATGGAGCATCCAGGAAAGCTATTGTTTGCCCCTAACCTGCTGTTGGACAGGTCAGTCCACATGTTCTTTGTTTGTTTGTTTCTGTTATTTATTGTTGTAACTGTCATGCTATGCAATATTATTAGTATTAGCCTGACCTGCTACTATGCCTTTCATACCAAATGCCAGTCGCAGAGAAGAACAAGCCTAAAACTGGAGCACTAACAGTATTTTATCTATACATTTACACAATGAAGCCTGGAGTCGGGATACAGATCAATACCAGCAACAAATGCCACCTAACTGATTTCATGCTATGTGTATAGAGTGGTGCCTTGCAAGTCGAAATTAATTCGTGCCGTGAGTCGCTTCGTCTAGCGATAATTTCATCTTGCGAAGCGCGGGTTGCGCGGCAAAAAAAAAACAACGCCGAAAAACTTCATCTTGTGAAGCGCGGCCATTGAAAACTTTGTCTTCAAGACGCTTTCATCTAGCGAGTTTTTCGTTGTGCGAGGCATTCGTCTTGCGAGGTACCACTGTATTTGCTGAACCATATTTCAGGAGTATTACAATGAGAGAGATAAGCTTAGTAGTTCCTCCAGAATGATATTTATTTATTTATTGCATTTATATCCCATCATTTCCCCAATATAGAACTCAGGGCAGCATACATGTTGTTTCCCTGGCTCTTCTAAACCAAGTTAGCCACTTAAATATAGGACTTGCTTCTAGTTAAGCTAACATCTGGCAGTTTCTGAGATTTTCCTGCAATTTTGGCAAATACTGTACTTTCAAACAAATAACTGTGTGAAAAGTGCTGAGAGAGAAGCGACCGTTTGGGGATCAATATTTCCTTTATCTGTGAAATTGAAAAAAGCAGCAACAGTAGAAATGAACCAATAGTCAAAATAGCCTGCTTTTCTTTTTAAAATAGGCTAAGGATTACTAGTCCATTCTTAGAGGCTGAGGGTGGTTTTTTGCAGCACACAAATATTTCCTTTAGAATTGAGCCAGGAACCTGGTTTCTGGTGGCTGCCATTATCGCAGCAGCCAGAGAAACGGGATGGGAAAATATTGTTGTCAATCAAGTGCTGTTGTTGATGTTTATGTTGCTGTTAGAAATATTCCCCTGACCTTTTATTAAATCACAGTTAAAACTGCTTTAAGTTTACCATTTGATATTTCATAGCTATTCCTCAATTCACTTGAAATGGCAAGCTGGAATGGAGACAGCTTGGACATATTCATTCTTGTGTAATGCAAGGGGTAGCAAAATCAAACCCCTGCTTTCTTTATTGATGGTTCCCTTATTATTAAGATTTAAATGAAAAAAATAATAATCCCTTGTCCTTGCAGAGAAAATGTTTCATTAGTTTTTGCAGTGCCAACACATACAGCAAGAACGCATACTCCAGTGGAAAGTTAGGTAGAATTGGACTTTTTAAAAAAATGATAACAGTTTTTCCTGTCATTTTTGGATTAGGTTCAGTTTCTATTATCAGGCAATGTTCAAAAGAATGAAGAATTGAATACTGACAGTGTGGTTTCAAAACATCCCTTAAAGGGGATTCTATTCACAGTACGTTGCCAAAATCCAAAAGAAATGTTACCATTGCATGGCTAGGAGGGGCTGATGTGATGCAGGAGCCTAAGCTGACGAATGGAACTTTACAGAGTAAATATAAAATAACAACAAAAATATCAAATAAAATAAGAACAGCAGCAGAGAAAACAAGACAAAAGTTAAAAGGTTAAGGAACAGGGTGGCTAGATGCAAAAGAGGGCAGGGCTTCTTGCATAGTAGAGGGAATTTCAACAGGTGTAGTTTGTCATGCAAAAGAACAGGCATGCTTTTTTCCCACCTGTTGAACCTTTATCAGCTACTTTCAAAACTTACGATAAAGGTCCTTGCAAATGATTTTCCAATGGCTATAGTCATCAAGTGAAGAAGCATTTTCAGCAGACTAGTTCAGATAAAATTTTAGATGCTGAAAATTCAGTGTTTTCAACACATCAAATAATTGCCAGCTGAAGTCAAGAAGAAATTCCCTTGTTTCATAGAAAGGCAGTAAATGAGCAGAAAGGACCCCCTCCCCCACTTTTAAGTATCTGCATAAAGGCATTTTCAGATGCCAGATATGAGACTTAACAGACTGTTAGCCACTATTTTTATTATAATTTCTGGGTTGGAACTACTAGCACAAATTCCACTGAACAGCAGAATAATGTGTGGTCTTTAAGAGCAAAATTCTGTTTATGTTTATTCTGAAGTTCATTTTATTAAGTTCGATGGGATTTATTAAGTCACTTCTGTTGCACAATTTTACTGCTTAAATTGTCAAAGAAACTTTTCTGGGAGATTGATATTACAAAGCTTCTGGAGACACAGGTTTTTTTGCTGCACACTGTTGTTGTTTAGTCGTTTAGTCGTGTCCAACTCTTCATGACCCCACGGACCAGAGCAGGCCAGGCACTCCTGTCTTCTACTGCCTCCCGCAGTAGCTTCAAGAACACTGTCCAACCATCTCGTCCTCTGTCGTCCCCTTCTCTTTGTGCCTGCTGCAAACTAGGAAATAGGAAATACTAATACTGATTATGTTAGTTGTCCTTTTCTGAAGCTTTTCCAACTCTACTATATCCTTTTTGAGGTGAGGCGACCAGAACCGTACACAGTATTCCAAATGGATCACATCACCATGTCAAGCAAGTCATTAAAATATAGAAATGAGTATTTCCATTTCCAAGAATGAATAATGCTTTTCAGGCTGCAATCCAACACACACTTAGCCCCATTAAACTTAAGGGACTTCTGAATAGACATGTCTGAATAGATGTGTACATGAATGTGAAATTATTAGCTTCACTTTACATACCTATTTCCTTCCATTCTATCAAATAGTTTTCTGTTGAATGTTCTTCATGGATATTGTTGTACTTCACTGCCCCAATAGCTTAAACTACTGAGACCTAGTTCACACTGTTAAATTCCACTATTCAAAAGTATATGCAGGTATATGAGGACAGGGACAAATTACAACGTGGAACAGGCTACACATACGGTAATCTAGCAGTCATTTTTGTGATTGCAGCTGCTGGGGAAAGTGGAAGCAGTTATAGAGATGGTTGCTAGATCATCATATTTGTGCCAGCCTTTCTTTAGAGTGGATATGCACCCTATATTACAGAGGCCAGTCATTTGATGGAAGGGCTGTCAGAGGATAGTAATCTATCGGAAGGCATCAGCTATTGTGGTGGAGCAGCTGCAAATGTTCCTGGATGACACTGATAATCTATATCCGCTTTAATCTTGGACTGAATCAGCTTTGGACTGAATCAGCCTTGGTTGCCCTGAACAATGGTCTTTATCAAGAGGTGGATGGGGGCATGTGCCCTCTTACCCGTAGTTTTCAGTGGCTTTTTATACCATTGACCACAGTATTCAGAGAGCAGAATTGAGAGTGTGTACCTCATCCTCTGGCACTTGTAATAGTTCCCACAGGACACTATTTTGTCTCCAGTACTATTTGGGAGCAGTCATTAGGAGTTTTGGGGCATGGTGTTATCGGTATTCTGAAGACACACAGCTCTATTTCACCATAACACCTGAATCAGGAGAGGTTGAGTATTCTGGATGAAGGCCAGTGGACTTAAGCTTGAACCTTGGGAAGACAGAAGCTTTGAGGGTATGTGGGTCCATATCTGGAAGATAGACCAATTGCCTGTTCTGGATAGGGCTGCACTCCATATGAAGGAGCAGGTATGTAGCTTGGGGTATTCCTTGATATATAATTGTCATTAGAGGCCGAAATGATCTCTGTGGCTAGGAGTGTCTTTTGCCATTTTCAGCGGGGATGCCGATCGGGATAGCTTGGCCACTGTACTGGTGACCTTGAGAGTGGATTATTACATTGTGTTCTGTGTATATTTACTTTATGTATGGGATGGGGTTGTGGTATATGTGTGCGAGTCATGTTGTGTTACCTGTCCATGTGTGAGTTTGTGTGAGAAAGAGAGGATGGTGTTGAAGTAAGGTGTATGTGTTAGTAAGGTCGGAACAGTGTAAGATATGACATTGAGATCCACCAGATCTGGGCTGAAATATGAGCTCCAGAGTCTCAAATTGCTCAACTCAAATAAAACCTAGTAGCCTTTAGGAACTATTGTTTTCCCAAAGGCTGCTGGCAATTACAGTAGACCTTGATAAAGCCATTAAGACATTATGTTCTGGAATGCTTTTATTCAGCCTTCCTGCTGGGATTAAAGCAACAACGCTTACAATAAGCTATCTGAAACTCCAGCCCTGACAGTGGTTGGAGAGGCCAGTAGTTCCAAAACCAAAAGCTTTTGGAAGCCTCTTGGGAAAGGTACCCTCAATGGGCAATGGTGTCTTCTGCATCCCCTTCTCACCACCACCATTTTCTGGACTAAAGTGAGTGGCAAGTGAATGGTGAAGAGGAGGAGCTGGTTGCAGGCCTCTAGGTGATACTGACAGTTGACACTGGCCTTAGGAAATTTTCATCCTTTCCACTAGTGCACCACTGCCATCGCCAGCCAGAGATCAGAAGTGTTTATAAGGAAGGGGTTACTTGGAGATCAAGGATGGGAAGGTAGGAGAGAGTGTAAAGGAATGCAGAGGGCTCAAGTTTTGTTTTTATACTGAATTCAGTCTGTCTCAGAAATAAATCAAGCTGTCTCCCATTTCTTGTGAGTTCATTCCTCAACACAGTCCAGACAAAATCCTATAATGCAAAAGACCTCACAATTTACTCCTCCCCCCTTCTCAACACTTCTGATACAAGGATAGATTATGCAGCCAGTGGATAAACTGCCATCTAGACTCCTTTAACCATTTGATAAGACTTCCTTCCCTGTCAACTGGTTCTCTTATATGTAAAACTAAATAGTAGGGATTTTGTTGTTCTATAATCACAAACAAAACAGAGCACTTAGTTAAACCCGGAGCTATGGATTTATATTCACATCTACTATGAAAGCTAAGTTGGCACATTGATAGAGTTTTAGCTTTGAATTTGGGAGATCAGTAACAAGTAATAGTTTAGTTGTTAGCTTTTGCTACACCATTAATTTATCCTAGCACAAGCTGAAGCATATTTGCTCATATGTAAGTTTGCCAGATGCTGGTGGACGTTCTTGATAATGATGCAACTCCATTTGGATGATTGTTTAGGGGCCAAGGAATTGTCTGCTCTGCCGGATAGTCTGGAGAGACGGTTGACTCCTCCTTCTGGAAAGGAGACAAGAGGCTTCAGTGAACCCTGCTTGGTCCTTCCAGTAGGAGGCGTCATCCTCATCAGGAATGTTCTCCAGCAGCATCTTCAAACAGATATTCATGGTAAGACAAATTTATGTTTTCTGCTGAATTCAATGGCAAGTGTAATTGCCATTGAATTCAGTAGAAAACATAAATTTGTCTTACCATGAATATCTGTTTGAAGATGTTGCATAGGATTTTAGTGTCAGACTCTGTTTCCTTTTTGTGATGCTGAAAACTCTATGGCACATCGTTAATGTGGGAGAGAGAATTATTATATGCATTAATGAAGTTCATAATATCTGAACAACAACAATAATTCAGACTATTACTTATGAATGCACTAATCAAGATAAAACCACACACTACCATGTAGAGATGAGTGAATCTATTTGTTTCTCATTTTTTCAATCTTTATTGTCCACATTTTCTCATCAGTTTGCTATTTTAAATAAATCCTTCTGAAAAATTCATCAGCATTTTAGTGCATTTTTTTCTGTTTTTGTATGCAATTTTGATTAAAATGCACATTTTTGCAAAACAGTTTCCTCTGATGTAATGCATTTTGGTGTGCTATTTTCACTAATATATGCATTTGTGTGCATGGTTCACCCTGGTGTGTACATTTTTTGTACATTTTTATACACATTACAGTACTTTGCTGGAAAACTGCACTGCAAAATTAAGAGAAGTGTGAATTTTAAAAGGTGACTGTTTTGGTTTGCATATTAGAAAGTGCAAATAAGTAGCATAAATATTAGAAGTGATTTTTAGAGGAGGGGGGATTTTTGGTACTTCTCACATTAACATAGAGATGAAACAGGATCTCTATTATCCTTCGAATGATATTGTGCAGCTATTCCTTTGCTATTTCTAGAACAAGCTACAACCAGAGAACTCAAATAGAAACCTTTTACCAGTGCCTCAGCAGAGGAAACCACTTCCAAAAGGATGATTTACTTTACAGACTGGCCTAAGTCTTTGAAAAATGTTCTTTGCTGAAGTGCTGACTGCATATTTGGATATTCGCTTAGAAGGCTAAGCAGCAGTCGTAAATAATTGCTTTTAATCATCCCTTCTTGGAAGCAGACTCTTGGTAAAACCTTTCCAACCACACACTTAAAATACTTCCATTTACTTTTATATAACAAAAAGTCTCAGGGCACCAAACTGGGCAAAATTTCCACCCCTCTGAGCATGTGACAAAGGGATTTGCCATCCCACAGTGATTACTTTGACTGCATTCACTTTGTTTGACATGTTTGGTAGGCATGGGAGGCCAGGAACCTCAAGCCTGGGTTCAAAAGTGACCCTCTATGCCTTTCCATCTGGTCAATGGGACTCTCCCCAGGCCCCACTGCTCACTGGCCCCACTGGGCACCCCAAGTATTTGCTAGGTGAATGAATGGAGAATGGGGTGCATGAGAGTGTGTGTTAAAAGCAGCCTACTGATCAAAGGTAAAATTTACCTTTGTGCTCTGCACACTTTTACCTCTGTCCTCCTACACTGCTGGCATGTGGCCCTTGAAAGATTGCCCAGAAGGGAATGTGACCCTCAGGCTTTCAAAGAGGATTGAATTTGTTGACCTTTTTTTAGGATTGAAGTTGTTGAGCTTCTTTTAGGATTTTATCCCACGAAATAAACTGCCACAGGGGCCAGATCAAACCCACCGGTGGGCCCCCGGGATGGACTTTGGACATGCCTGTTGTAGATACTCAGAAGGCATGAGGCTCCCTTCAGCCATTGTGCTGTACAGAATTAGAACTGTGCAAGCCCTGTCTTTGTGCTCTCCATGTGTTGGGAGGAAGGGTTCAAGAGAGAAGCCTGCTGTAGTTTTGCAGATAGAGCTCCATGTGTGTGTTGAGCAGGCTCATCTTATCAGTTCTCCTCCCCACAAGGCATGGTGTGTGTGAGGGGGGGTCATCCATAAATTTCATGCAATCTAATTCATCATAATTGCACCCAGGACCTCGTGTCCATGATCAAATGGCACAGATGAAGGAATATCTTCAGAAATGTATTGATTCCAGTCATATGAAGTATTGCTATCAATAGAATTTGCTGGGGTTTGTGGTTGGATATATTACTCAAGTGTACTCAACCACTTTTATACTTCTGTTCTTAGCTCATTTTTCTTATTAAGATTTTATGGGGGATAAGATTTTCTTAGTAAGGTTTTATGGCTTAGATCATAGGGCAGTGTCTGAAGATACTTCAGGTGGGTAGGACCCATAGCTCTCTGTTTATATAATGATTGTTGCCAAGCCAAAATCCACACAGGTGTTTCTGAAGCAGGATTGAACAGTCAACAGCTGGCAATTAAAACAAAACGACTGAATTATATTGGAACATGTAGATCCCTCTGTCTCCCTTCCCCTTCTTCCCACTCCTTTCCACTGGTAGCTGAAGCAATATTCTTTTTTAAGTGACTGTTAATAATCTTTATCCCAGCTAATCAGTCAATATGATAATTTCAGTCTGTTTGCAAGCCAAATGCAACCTTCTGCCCTGTGCAGTACATTCACTAGCTCACCTCTAACATATATGTTCTTAGTTATTAGGTAGCTTAAGTCATGTACTGCAAGAATATTATTTATGTGCAGAATGGAAGCAATCTCTAATTGATCATAAAAATTTAGTCACTGTTATTTGTATACATGGAGGCTTCAATTATGTTATTATTAGTGGCTTTCCTGCTGGTACATATACAATTGCAATATATTTATGGAACTGTTAGCCCCTATCTATCATCTATCTATCAATCATTTAACTCAATTTAGCAGACACCCTCGGTTGCATGCAGAAATCATTGCAGCTCAAAATCTTAATTCCTCATATATCAAAAATTCCATATAGCAGCACTTATAAAACAATTAGAGAAAGACCACATTATTGCAAGCATGAATTAATACAAATCCTGGAAATATTTGAGAATACAGTATTGGATCCTGCTCTTTGGCATGGACTGAACTTCTTTGCCTTCTTGCCTAACCCATATTATAGTTTTATGAGTTAGAACAAAAAGAAAATTTCCAGCCTTGCAGCAGCAATTTCAACTCAATTAACTCAGTGGGTGTGAAGGAATTCAGGTAGAAAGACTTATCTCAGATTTTCAGGTCACACAATTTCCCTCCTGTATATACGGTTCTACCCTTTTGGCAATGAATGAAATTATTATAAAACATACAGCCTCCTAGAGATGTTTAAATAAATCAGGTATTTTCTGTAGTTTTCAGGTAGTATTGAATTTAAAACCAAAGTTCCAGTTTTTAAAAGATGCAATGCCTTATGGATGCTCATTAATTATACTAAACACCATATTAAAAATATGCAAAAAATATTCCTATTTTCCCAGGCCTTTGGCTAATTAAATAATCTATGGTTTATTAAACTGGGAGAGAGTTACTGTTTTAGTTTGTTATTATGCTGTGTATTTTTGTATTTTTACATTGTAAACTGCCTTGTGATGTTTAGATGAAGGACAGTACAGAAATTTAATAAATAATAACTAAAAAGATAATTCAGGCTATAATTCTATACCCAATGAACTCAGTTCCTGAGAAAATCTGTATAGGAACCCGCTGTTAAAAGATTTTTTAAAAATTAGATACTGTCTGACTTACTAGAATAAAAGCTTATTGGCATCCTGTTTATGATCTCTTTCCCAATAATTAAATGTTTGAAAGTTGTAAAGAAAATCACGCATTTAGGTCAGGCTGTGTTATTTGATATGGGTAACAACCCATATTTTATTTGACAACTAGATTATAGCATCTGGATAATGTCTGATGAAGAAATAAGCTGCTTTCCAAGTGATGAGAGGAAGGAATGATTCTGAAGTTTGTGTATATAGCGTGTATTACTTTCTTTGGTTTCTGTGGATTGTATTTAGTACTTTACCCTTAAAAGTAAGTGATTGCATGCAATTGAAGTGGTTTAGGATTTAGTGCTCTTTCAGTTTTATGCAGCTATAATAGTAGCACTTCCTGCACTTTAAGGATTCTAGCCACTACAAATACCAGTATAAAGTCTTTGAATTCTTTGTCTGGTAGGCCCTCATCACTGTTCACCTGTGGGTTGTTGATTCCCTTCACTTGTACAGATCTGTTGTCTTTCTTGGGCCAATTTTCATCTCTAACCCTTGGGCCCCAATTGGTTTTCTCTCCAGGTCACGTGTTTTACACTCAGATTCAGTTGATGTCTCAGCTCTCCCTTTTGAGTGCTAATCATGACAGAGACAGACATGCATCACTCAGATTCTGATCTTTTCTTACAGGAATCAAGGAAAATGTGTTGAAGGTTTTTTGGAAATATTTGACATGCTGCTGGCCACTTCTTCCCGCTTTCGAATGATGAATGTCCAGGGGGAAGAATTTGTGTGCCTTAAATCCATTGTCCTACTCAATTCTGGTAAGTGAGATATGCTTGTTAAGGGGTCAGCTCTAATTTCAAATGCAGTGTTGCTACTGTTTCTGTTCTTGTTGCCATACAGTTATAAGTCAAAAGTTAAAATGAAACGTGTGTGTGTGTGTGTGTGTGTGTGTGTGTGTGTGTGTGTGTGTGTGTGTGTTTAAATTATGGGGAGTCATAGTTATCCTAATTGTAGGGAGTTATAGTATTAACCTGACCATGTGTTATAATCTCAGTACTGCTTGCCAATCCATGCCTGCTCTTTAAACTGTACATTCTAATTACATTCACACAGTTAGCATCTATATTTGGCCAACAGACACCAGTACCACAATAACTGATATATACCCTGGGAAAGGGCAAAATGAATAGGAAAATTAGGTGGATGGGAAGGTAAAAGGAGAGTGGGTTGGAGGGGAGAGAGAGAAGAAAAGAGTGGTGGGTATGTGCATGTGCTGTATGAGAGAGAGGAAAAGATAGGCAAAGGTAGGCAAAGATAGTCTTCCATTTGCCACATCCCCTCCATCATTAACTGTGTTTAATTGAATAGGTTGGGCAAGGGAGCTAAAGTTTGTTCCTTTGCAAAGCTCCTGTGATTTCAATACTGTTGGCTTTACTTGTCTTTGATACAAAGACTTGAATGGACAAGTGAATGGCAAGTTTCATATCCCCTACATCTGACAGCATTCCCCAATAGTTTTGTCATAGAGTTTGGGGGGAGTTCCAGAACAATGTGAGATGATGAAGGTGGAATAGGTTGAAATCAGGGAAGAGGCCAGATCCTCTATAGAGGCTTTTGAGGGTGTGAGTGCAAATGGCTCGGGGTTGGGGGGACGTGAAACTTCACTTCTGTAAACTTATTTCTGTTTACTTATATTTGAATGCAAGCAAGTATTTCTGTAAATGTAGTTTTGGCGTTTGCCATTTGTTCCACAATATCGCATTCCTGACTCGTGTTCAGTTTGTTGCCCATTTTGATCACCAACTCCTCCTCAGTTCAGACAGATAACAGGCCACACATCCATCATTTTATATTTGAGGGTTTGATTCTAGTTTCTTATGATGCTGTAGCTTGTTACATATTTTTTCTTGAATCTCATGTTATTCCTATTAGCTATTCTCTGAGGGTTGAATTGCAGGACAAGCTGCTGTAGTCAAAGCAACAGACAGCACAGATTATTGTGGCATCAGCATTCTGAACAGAATATGCAGGAGCTTCATTTTGATATAAAAAGCCACAATTAATATACACAAGGTATTATAGCAATTCTAGCTGTAGCTGAGGACAACAGAGCAATGCTGTTGGACAACAGAGCAAAAAACAATTTGGGTTTTCTGAGGATTGCTGTTTGCTCCAATCGAGTGGGTTTTTGCAGGTAAAACTCCAGAGAAAAAAAGGTTGCTTGGGCACATGGGCGTAGCCAAGGGGTCAACTGCCCCCCTAAATAAATAAAAATCAATACAAATCTGAAGGTTCTGCCCCCCTAACAAAAGCCTACCCCCCCCCCACAAAAATCCTGGCTATGCCCGTGCTTGGACACAGAGCTTTAAAGCGTGGATCATGCCTGGAGAGAGTAGATGGAAGGTAAGTGTATAAGCCCTATCACTGGGAAGGAAGGGAGATGGATGTCATTTGGTGGGTCACAAGTTATGCTTGCTTTATTTTTATTTTTTATGAACATTCAGCTGCATGCAGGAGGAATTAACATTGGCCTAAAGTGAAAGTAGTGTTTTCACCCTCCCCTTCTGTTTGTGTTGCAGTTGCAAAATATAGGACATTGACACAAATTTGTGAAATTTTATCCAGATATTTGGACAGCAGCGTGTCTCTTGCTGCAAGGACAGAAGCAGTATTTCATCAGCTTAGTAACAAAATGGAATCTGCCCCTAGATTCACTGTGGAAGAAATGAAATTAACCCTTCAACTTACAAAACAAAGTTATGGTTTTGGGAAACAAGCAAGCAAAAAAGTATTACAGCCATGCACTCTTTGGAGTGCAGTAGTATAGCACTGTATTCTGGGGCCCCAATCCAAAGGAAATTAGTCACACTTTCTTGAATGCCCTGGAAACATTGACTGTTACACTGCAACCCTTGGCTCTTACAATGAGTACATATTTTTTACTCAGTTTTCTCACTGAATATAGTGAACTTAAAATCCAGTTCATTAAACTTACGGTACTATTTTACAATAGCGCATGAATGTAAAGCTGCAATCTCAGATTTGTTGCAGCTAACCTGTCCTGTGGATTTTCATATGATTTAAGCACAAGCCTAAGGATTTGAGAGTTTGACACTAAACTTTGAGACCCATAACCAGTTTTCCTGAGTTTAACTGAAGACTCTGGGTTTTTTTGTTTTATTTAATAAAGCCTATTTAATTGGATGGGGAAACTAGTATAAACTCAGCACTTAGGCATTATCTATTTGGCTACGAAACTACTCATATATTGTGAAATAGTGCAAATGACTTTAATAGGAAACTTCTCGAATTAATGTGTTGTGGCTTGCAGTCCAACCAGCCCAGCTGCAAAGTTTGAAGCAGACTGCCAGAATGCTGATGATATGATAAAGGGATGAGGAGCATGTGGCAATGTGACTGTCTGTCTTATATCTAGCAATCAAAGTTTACATTCATTTTTCTTTCCCCTTTTTGTGTGTGTGGTGAAGATGAAAGGCTTGTTTCTGTAATTACCACCTCAGAGGGAAGGTTAAGACCAAAGGTTAGCTCCGGTCTTCCTTCTGAGATAAGTTTTAATATGAGACCCTCTTTCATAGGAGTTGGGGGATGGGGAGGCCGGATCTTTACACAGAATACTGAATTCATGTGTGAAGACTTTGTGTCACCTTCACTGAATATTGGAATCTTCCCTAAAGGTTATGATTTCTAATGGAAGTTCCACACCGATTTTTTCTTTTTGATTTAGACCAGCTATTCATGCTTCAATCAGAGAAAATCAGATAGAGATAATCAGCTGATGCCTCAGTTGGAACCAAAATGGAACAATACTGTAAATTTACATTGGTTCTATGCCATTTTGTGTATTTGAGAATTTCAATCTGCTGTGTTGCTAAGCTTGAATTATTTGTTTAAAGTGCTTAATATGCTCTCTTTATTCATAGAACACAACTTGTCTGTTGTGGTTTGTTCTGGGTCCTGTGTTTAGTTCATTACTTTGACTCGCCTTATCTGTGCTTTAACAAAACACAATAAATTTGATTTTTTTAAAGGAAAAAAGGACTAAAAATCCTAGGTAAGAGGGTTTACCACCTACATTTGTAGTGTGGATATATATGTTGTCATTGAACAAAGTTCACATATTGGAATCCTGCTGTCACTTCACTTTTTCTCTCTCTTGCCTTCTTCCATAGGCATCTACACGTTTCTTTCCAGCAGCTTAAAATCACTGGATGAAAAAGACCATATCCATCGCGTTCTTGATAAAATCACGGACACCTTGATACATCTGATGGCCAAATCAGGCCTCTCTATGCAGCAGCAGCATAGACGACTGGCTCAGCTCCTCCTCATCCTTTCCCACATCAGGCATATGAGGTGAGTTGCACTAGTGAATGCTAACTTGTAAGCAAAGCAGACATCATAATATAATATGCTATGGGGAGTGTCAAAAATGTTCTTTCCCCTTCAGCATAAGGAGATGTACCCACAGTACTTCTGCAGACAAGCTTGTCCGCACTGAAATTATTTAATTAATCTTCATCACCTCTAACCTTGAGAGGTCTGAAGGGAGGGTGACAACACGAGAATGGGCCTTTTCTGCAGTGGAATGCTCTTCCCAGGGAAGTTCATCTGGCGCCTTCATTATACACCTTTAGGCGCCAGGCAAAAATGTTCCTTTTTAACCAGGCCTTTGGGTTGATTTGATTAACATCCTATGTCCTTTTAAAATGGGGGGGGGGATTAAAGGGTTTATTGGGTTGTTGTTGCTTTTATTTTGATTATGTATTCTGTAGTTTTATATTTTGATTTTATTCTGTGAACCGCCCTGAGACCTGCGGTTATAGGGTGGTATATAAATTCAATAAATAAATATTGCACCTGTGAAAAACAGTTACAATAGACCCTTTCATGTGGTTCATAGTTTAATAAAACCACCTTCCCCACCAGAGTCCAGTAAGGATTCCAAGATCTCCTGCAACAATTTTGCAAAGTTTTTTGCAGATAAAATCACTCAAATTTGGAAAGAGGTAGAGTCCACCATGGTAGCAGGGATGGAGTGGGGGAGTGCCAGTGCCCTATCTAGATAAGTTGTATGGGATCAGTTTCAACCTGCTACCTCTGAGGATGTGGACAGGCTGCTTGGACAAGTAAATCCGACCACCTGTCTCCTTGACCCTTGCCCATTCTGGCTCATAAAAATGAGCTAGACAGGGCTGGGCAATGCTTCCCTCTGTGAGGGAGTCTTCCTGGACCCCCTTAAAGAAGTGGTTATTAAACTACTTCTTAAAAAAAACATTTTTGAACCTGGTCACTATGGCAAATTATCACCCAGTCTCAAATGTTCCAATCCTGGGCAAGGTGATTGAGTGGGTGGTCACTGAACAAATTCCAAGCATCTCTAGAGGATGTGGATCATTTGGACCCCTTCCAATCACAGTTCAGGCCTGAAACCACCTTGGTCATGCTGGTCGATAATCTCCAGTGGGCTAGGGGCAGAGGGGAAAACTGTTTCCTAGTTTTGCTGGATCTCTCAGCAGCTTTTGATACCATCATAGTATCCTTCTGGACCATCTAGGAGGTTTGGGAGCTGGATGCACTGTTATACAGTGGTTCCGCTCCCTCCTAGTCTGTGTACAGAAAATGATGTTGGGGGATGAGTGTTTGGACCCCTGGGTGCTCACTTGTGGAGTGCCGCAGGGTTCCATCCTCTTCCCCCATGTTTTTTAACTTCTATATGAAACCGCTGTGAGAGATCATCAGGGAAATTGGCCTGAGTGTCCACCAGTATGTGAACAATACCCAGTTCTACCTCTCATTTAAATTGAAACCAGTGAAGGTGGTGAATGTCCTTTGTGAGTTTCTGGAGATGGTTGAAGGATAGGTGACGGTTAACTGATTGAGGCTGAATCATGACAAGACAGAAGTACTCTTTGTGGGGGACACGGGGCGGGCAGGTGAGGGGGACTCCCTGGTCCTGAATGGGGTAACTGCGCCCCTAAAGGAGGTACACAGCCTCAGCGTCATTTTGAACTCACAGGTGCACATGGAGGTGCAGGTCAACTCTGTGTCCAGGGCAGCTGTCTACCAACTCCATCTGGTACACAGGCTGAGACCCTAACTGCCTGCACCCTGTCTTCCCAGAGTGATACATGCTATGGTTATCTCCCACTTGGACTACTGTAATGTGCACTATGTGGGGCTACCTTTGAAAGTGACTTGGGAACTACCATTAATCCAGAATGCGGCTGCTACAGTGGTGATTGGGAGCAGCTGCCAGGGCCATATAACACCAGTCCTAAAAGATCTACATTGGCTCCCAGTACGTTTCCAAGCACAAATCAAAGTGTTGGTGTTGACTTTTAAATCCCTAAATGGCTTTGGTCCTATATACCTGAAGGAGTGTCTCCATTCTCATCATTCAGCTTGGACACTGAAGTCAAGCTCTGAGGGCCTTCTGGAGGTTCCCTCATTGGAAGAAGTGAGCAATACAGGGAACCAGGCAGAGGGCCTTCTCAGTAGTGGCAACCGCCTATGGAATGCCCTCCCATCAGATGTCAAAGAGATAAATTTTTATATAACTTTGAAGGCAACCCTCTATCAGGAAGCTTTTAATGTGTGGTGTTCTGTTGCAGTTTTGTATATTTTGTTGGAAGTTCCCCAGAGTGGCTGAAGCAACCCCGTCAGATGGGAGGGGTACAAGTTAATAACAATAATAACAACAATTCATTAAAACAATGGAAAATCAGATAACCTAATCTAATGTTCCTACACACATGACAATATACACATACTGGTATGCCCTTTAGGTTTTGGTTTTTTTAAGGAAGAAGCAAATTGTGAGTCTTATTAGTAAAAGATATATAGAGAATTTCCAGGACACGAATGAGAAGAGAGAACCTCTAATGGTGCACTAAAGTATAATTTATTCAGGCCACTGTGTTCAGATCGTACTCTTTATTAGAGGCAGTATAAAACACTCTTGGTTATTTCCAGTGTCAATCATACTCCGAGGAGGCCAGTTAAAATTATTGGACATTATTAACTTAGGTCTATTAATATCAATGGGTCTACTCTGAGTAGCCCTTGGCTACAGACCTCTGTATTTTGAACATGCTCTGTTACAAAGCGATTCATGTCATTAAGATATAGAGCATTGGACTGAATGCATTAAATTTTAGTACACCTCAGACATTCTCTTTTCTCATTCCTGTCTTCCATCCTTTTTTCCACTTTCCCTGACAGGTCACAATACATGGCTGGAAGGCTGTGTTTGGGGCCTTATGGTGAAGGGCTGGTAAGAAATCTTATAAAGAAATAAAATAAATAATAAGTTATGTGTGGGATATATAAGCAATTGTACATCTCTACTAAAACATGATACTGTAGTGGTGTTTTAAAATGAGGGCAGGAAAGGAAAGGGGCCTATGAGGGAAGAGTCAGGATCTGTGGACATGCCCAGAGCCACTAGCACCACCAAATTCTTATCATAATACAGAGTGCTTTTAAAGAATAGTTCAGAATTCACAAACATTTAAGGAATATGTCAAGTTGCACTATTGTTCCATCTTTCTTAGTAGTGTGCAGCCTAACTGGTAGCAGCTCTCCAGAGTTTCAGACGAGTCTCAGTCAAAAGTTCTACAGGAAAAAACAGAGGGATTGAACTGAGGGCCTTATGCACATAAAGCAGGGTAGTCAATGTGGTTCCCTCTCTTGAGACTACAGCTCCCATCATGCTAGACCCTTGGTTACGCTGGCTGGGACTGATGGTTGTAGTCCAACAACAACGGGGGGGGGGCACCATATTGGCTGTCCCTGGGGTAAAGCACGCACTTTTTCACTGAACTAGAGTCCTTTTTCAATGTTACTGAGTTTTCACCACTGTGCACCATGACAGCAGTAGAAGAATCTTAGAATGTCAGTCACAATAGCATTACTATGAGCACAAACGTATTGCCTATCTCTCTAGGGAATTGCAACATTTCTGAGACAAAGACCTGCAGCATCTGGATATGCCCTAAAAATGTTGCAGAGTCTCATGAAGAGACTAAGACATGTTGGTCTCGGAAGCAAAAAGAGAAAAAGAAAAAGAAAATGAATTCAACCCTGAATAGTATCATCACCACCACCATGTCAATTTATGGCACTTCTCAGGGTATTCCAAAGGTGGATTCCCTTACTTTGTCCTGTGGTTGATCCATGCCTGGAAGTATGATTTCTCTACATGATAACATCTTGTTTTATTTCTATGTGAATCTGCAGCAATAAAGGAATGGAGCACCTCTACAGCATGAAGTGCAAGAATGTGGTCCCTCTTTATGATTTGTTGCTGGAAATGCTAGATGCCCACCGTTTGCATGCCCCTGCAGCAAAAAAAACACCGCCACGTGAAGATGATGCCATGAACCAGTTAGCAACCACATCCACTGCAATGCATTCCTTACCACCTTGCCGTGTGAACAAAAAGGAAGATGCAAATGAGCCAGAAACCAAATGAGAGCCTACATTTCAAATAGCCTACAGCTTTCTGATAATCCCATTAAAAAAAACTACCTACTTCAGGCTTAGCTGAACTGGTACCATGTGTAAGCACTCCAATATTCACCAATCACCAGTGATTCCCAAAGCTTTGCTTGATGATATTGTTAGTGGAATGTATAATTTTGGACATAATATGGGGATTCAGAAACAATGATCTCTGTTTAATATAAACATAACACAATCATGAGGATTCCTGAGGTCTTTTTGCTGGTATCAGACTGAAAATTTGGGTGACCTTTCTCTTTGAAATCAACTGAGCAAAGATCCCAGCTGAGTTTGAGTAGGTGATGTTTACATTTGATGTTCATTGGCTCTTTGATAAATGTAAGAATCCTATTACCCCCCCCCCCCAGCACACCCATGTACAAACAAAATGATGGCAAAGTACTCAGATTTTGTTAGACTCCAGTCTCATTCATATTTCAAGAAAAACCAACAGGATTTCGAATATCACCATTCAGGCTTTTTATTGTTATTTCAGGGAAATAATCTATACACAATTAAACAAAAACTTTAGACCACGTGAACAGATGACTTCAGCAACAAATCCTTCAATTAACTTGTTATGAGTGACAAAGAAGTGCTAGGTTGCAGTGGTACCCGTAATGGGCTTATGCTGGTAGAGATGGAACAGGTAGTTTTATGCAGTGCTATTTTTCTAGAAAAAGAACTCACTATGAATACCTCCCTCATTCTTATAGAATAGCAATGGCGCCCACCTGAAAGGTGCCAGAACCAAGTTTCAGTGAGTTCCAGCTGGAAAAAAAGCCCTGGTTTTATGATCACATAAAGAATTCTTAGATGGGTAGCTACAGGCAGAATCCAACACATGGGCCTACTAATTTCTGCAATATGGTTGGAATGAAAGGATTGTACGAAAGTACTGTGCAGAAGTATATCCTTTCCACAGTTGTATGGGAGTCAACCCTGCATTAACAAAATTATAGCATAAGTTTTTTATATATTGCCTTTGACCAGAAAGGCAATTAATGCATTTTATAAATAAGCAGAAGAATCAAAATGATTCAATTTAGACACTACCTGATACATTATAGTATGAGATGGCAAAATCTGACTGGTCATGTGGGAAGTTTTGTTGGTGCTGCCAGGAAGATACCACACTAGAATGGAAGCTTCCGACATGACCTGCCTCTTTGGATGTTGCCATTTTGTACCGCAACTGAGCAGCTTGCTGCTGCATACTTAGGGGAAGCAGCACTCTCACTTGTATTAATGGCATTGAATTTGGTCTCAAAGAAGAAGATTGGGAAACCGAACAATTGTATCTATTGCATACTATCAATACTGCACAAGAGGAAAATAATGTGGGGTCTTTGGGTTCTACATAGGTAACAGAAGTGAGTCTTCATGTTTGTGACTGGATGCTCCCCAGTGTACAAAATTGCTCTGTGTTGAGTAACTACTGGCAAAAAGGAGGGGGGTGACGTGAGTAAAGACTGTTTGTGTTGCACTGCAGCCGAGGTCACTTTCTGCCATTGGCCCATGCACATACTGGTCCCAACTAATGATAATGAGCACACACACCTGGGGGCAGACGGGAACCAAATCTGCAGGTGATCATCGTGAGCTGCTTTTGTGGTATATATTGTTGCGCTTCTGCCTCTACCCCAAATCTATAAAAAGCAGTACAGCACTAATGTTGTGAATAGTTTTCATCTCGTCTTAATTTTGCAAAATGCGCTCACCAATGCCTATATATTGAGCTTCATTTCTGGTGGCCTTGCTTTTTATTAATGTAATGAAGTATTTGTCTTTCTGCATTCAAAATGTACGACAAAACAACAAAAACTGTTCTACTTTGAAACTTCCCCAAAGCTGTTGGGGACTACAAAGTGCCTTGTCAGAAATTGACACATTTTCAAGTGATAACTGCTTTCTTGTGTATTGCATTGCATGAAGTATAAACAAGAAGTCAAAATGTGTGTAGGACAACATTTAAAATAATAAGCAAAGTTTATCCATTTGGATCCCAGTGACACCCAATGCATAAAAGTTGTACCCTTTTTTCTAGGGGGTACTTTTAGCTATTTTCCCAACCCTCTGTTTATTTGTGGGCACAGAGCTTTATGTGTGTACAGAACTCCTGTGCTTGCAAGGACTTATCCATTAACATCAGTGAAAATGGCATGAAGGACAGCCAGGGGCTTTCCCTCCATTATAGTGAATAGGGAACAACTGTCAGGCACAAGAGCTCTATGGTTGCATTGGATAACAGAGATGTTGAACTCTGGATGGAAGGTAGTGTGTACAACACAAATTAACCATCATTGATCTAAATAGCCAGCTGCTTTCTTAGTTCTCCTACTTAAATAGCCACTTGTGTAAATTACTTAAGTAGATCTGAACTAATTTTTGTAATTTATAGACATCAGTTTGGATAAAGACCATGGAAATAATTGCTTTGGCTTCAGAAAGAAGCAAACAAAAACAAGACAAGCTACAAAGAAGCTGTGAGTGAGTGAGGGGAAATGTCAGTTTGCAACCAGAATTTGTGGTTTTAAATCTCTAGTTTCAATGCCAACATACCTGTGGCAGGTTTAGCTTGGGAGTCCAAGGGGGAAATGTGTTACTTTCTATTAAATCTGTTTAACTTTGCAGGGGTGGGATGGTCAGTTGTTATTATTGTTAGATTGTTGAAAGCATTGTTTTATCGTAATTATTGAAAGCACCTTAAATGATGTAATGTGTGTGTTTATATGCATATTATATACACACATGCAGAGCTCACCTAACAGACAACTGAATGTAACTGTTGTATTAACCCAGTCAACCGACTAAAATACAAAAAATCACCATATGTTGTTTTTATACTTTTCAGCTATTCTCTCATATGCAATCATTTGTGCCTAAGGCTTAGCGATTGTTAGAAATCACTATTTCATATCAATTTTTATATTTACATTAGCCAAAACAGCACTAATTTAGCCTTGTACCTGAACACAATGAGGAACTATCCTTTAATGAAGGAAGGACATTCAAGGCCGCGAATTAAGATTTTTACCAAAATACTAATGATGGATATGAAAGATGCCAAATATGGCAATGAATGGTTCTTCTTTTTAAACCAAACTGTTCATACTGTACTTAAATTTAAAGACAAAAACATAAAACGCCCTGGAGATATAGGAAATGTAATCTTGCTACATGCCAAATCATTGTAATATATTGGATTAACTTGCCTTATTTAATGTCAATTAACAGGCTCACTGGAAATACATGGGAGTGGAAAAGCCTTGAGTGGTGACATTTGTCTCTTTTCTTTATTTCTTTCTTTGGTAAGGGCATTTTTTATAGCCAAGTATGAAAGCCATTCTTGTATTTAATGGTATTGTGGACTCTTGCTCAGGCAAACCTCCTTCTGCAAAATAAAATTCCTTCCAGTAGCACCTTAGAGACCAACTAAGTTTGTCCTTGGTATGAGCTTTTGTGTGCATGCACACTTCTTCAGACACTTCTTTCTCTGAAGAAGTGTGCATGCACACGGAAGCTCATCCTAAGGACAAACTTAGTTGGTCTCTAAGGTGCTACTGGAAGGAATTTTTTATTTTGTTTCGATTACGGCAGACCTCACCCAGTCATTGTTTTCTGTGTGGCAGGGTTATGCTTTCCTGTATGCTCATGCCATCTGAAATGTCCCCTACAACACACAGAAAACAATAACAGACTCATTGGTCTGTCTCCTGCATGGAAAAAACAACAACTCTGTAAGAGATAGTGCTGCACAACACTAATTTTCTTATCTGTTTGGATGGATTGCCACCAGAATAGGCACAATTCAGTGAACTTGAACTGTGAACAACCAATCTGATCTGCCAGACTGCCTAGCACACATCTTAACACAAAGGTGAATCTCTACCTGCATCTTAATGCAAGAGTGAGTGCATAACAACATCAAAGTATTGTGTGCAGTACTAATTATTGATGTGCTGCACGGGTAACTTGTAGCATAATCACATTTAATTTGTATTCATTCAGCTTTATGAGATTGGCAAATTTTTAAAATAAAATTTAAAAGGGGGTAAAAATATGGCGGGGGGGCAATCTGGGGAAAAGAACTTTGCCAATCCCACCACTGCATCCAGTGTGTTTTGAATATACACAATTTTGGCTTTTAAGTGCTATCCTCAGAACATTACCCTCACATAAGTTGAGAGTTGCCTGTATTAGTTACATGCATGGTTATTGCTGGGCAAGCCAACTGAGATAGAGGAAGAATTACAGTGGAAACTCCTGGATATTTGTGTATGATGATTTTTGCCACTGCACAACTAAGGAATTTTCATCTTAATGTAGTCTCAAAACATTGGGGCAAAAATTACTTACTGTCCTGTTAGTCTCGTGATAATATTCTGTGACAGAAAACAAAGCAAGTGGCCAAATTTTCCCTCGATGGTTTTCCATTAGCCTATTTCCATTTAAAAACTTGTCCTTCTGTACATAATTATCAACCTAAACTTGCCTAATGGAAAATTAGCTATGCCCTGATCCGGTTTTCATTGTGTCTTACATTACAAGTAAGTCCTAAGTGGGGAAGCACATTCCCATCCACCTCAAAAAACACATCTAGATAGGAGCCTAGATAAGCATCTTCATTAGCATTTGCTGTACACATGGAATCCTGCTTACACAGCTTTTATTTGCTGTATTGTGGTGCTAGTACTTGCCATACAATTTGGTATGGACTTGAGCCTTCATTTTACAGACATGTTCTCAGTGCTACTGCTTTTAAAATGCAAAACTAAAAGCCAACTTTTAAGTACACAAACTTTTGAAGATGCGAATGCTCTGCAGGGTAAGTCAAATTAATTGATTGCTCTACATTACAACTATTTCTGAAAGCTTTTTTTCTAATGTATCTTACTGTGGCTTTGTGAAGTGAGTCTTCAGAACTGAAGTGACTGCTAAGTCAAGACTTGATCTTAATGCAGTGTTTTAAGCTATCCGTCCTAGTACATAAAACATTGTTGGAGTGGAATTGTGACATAAATCTTGGGGTACCAAAAATTTCTTTTACATGAAAAGCCTTCTCTTTATAGATGCATTCTCTAGTTTTAATTCAAATATGGATGTGTTACTGTCTGGAATATTGTTCTGTATGTGATCATTGCCTTTTGAGGGGCACTTCAACTTTGCACTGTTCTAAAGAGATTTTTTGTAAAGAATCTACTTTTTTGCATTCAAATGTGCCTAAACTTATATGCTGCCATGCTGCAAGCCTGTATTTTAGTAGGAATATTGTCCTGCTGTGCACCTTTTCTAAAAACAAAACAAAACAAAAAACAAAAAAACATGCAGTGTACCCAATCTTGAAGTGCCCATCTAAGAATGGCAGAAGGATGCTAGTCAGAGAATAAACTCAACAAGCCACTTTATGCCACCTTATTGTATATATTTTTAAAATGAAGCTTTTTGTGCACTACAATATCCTTTCATTGTAAAGCTTTCCCTTTATTATGAGGCTCAAGGGCCATAATGTATTTGTTGAATTATTCTGCTCTTTTGCTGATGCATGTAATGGTATAATTGATGTCCCTGTTTTGTTAAAATATTGCTTTGTTAAATGAAAGAAAAGTTTTAAAGGGTAAACTTCCTTTTTTTGCACCTTCAAAAAATGTTACAAACAGCTTCAGAAAAAAATCAGCAGGATATCTGATCTGTCAAGATTTTCTCAGCTTTGATGTCAAAATAAAACAATGAACCACAGCACATTCTAGTTTGTGTATCACTGTAACTAAATATATTACCTTGGGTACAGTTCTCAATAATGACTGGTTACATTTCCCTCTCATTTAGCTTTAGTAAAAAAATAAAACAATTCTTTGATTTTGAAAATAAGTGAAGTTTAAAACTTCTATACAATACAAAAGTAAATGCACAAACAACTAAAACTGGAAATTTTGTATTAGTTTTAACCTTCACATGGTGATATGAAAAACAAATTCATCTATTTAAAAACAAATAATGCAACCTTGGGCTTGTTTCCCCACCCTGCAAAATGATTTGATTCTACATAATACAAATCCTCCTTCCACTTTTATGCTAAACTCCCAGAATACAACTGTTAAAAAGATGAAATGGTACTGTGCAAGAATAATCAATTTCAAGTTTAAGGGACCTTGAAAAGATTTTTTTACAAGAACTCTGTTATCCATTAACCAGAGCTTACTTCAAAATACTAATCCCTGTGTATGTGTAGTAGCTTTATTCCGTGAGCTAAAAATGGGGGAATATACAGGTACATACACAGTATACTGCAGATCAAAGATCTAATACAAAATATCTAGTCAGCAGAGCTTCCCAAATAAATGGTGAATGGCATCCAGTAAATACTCCTACTATACAGATAAGCAATGCGTTCCTATGGGCTCCAGGGGACTGGCAGCAGTGGCAGGGCTTGCTCACTTGGCTCACGGAAGGCAGGCAGACAGGCAGCAACAGCCCATGCCTGTCCTTGCCGCCTGCCTGCCTGTCCTTGTGTCGGCGGTGGGGGGGGGGGGAGAGGAACAGATGGAGAGAAAGCTGTCCTTTTTCTCCATTCGTTCCTCTCCCCCCACCGCCAACAGCAAGGACAGATCCTAGGCAGCTTTCTCTTCCTTCATTCCTCTCCCCCCGCCCGACAGAGCCGGCATCTGACAGGGGTTCAGAAGCCCCATCAAATGCTGTTCTGTCAGGCTAGGTGGCGGGGGGGGGGGTGGGAAGCAGATCGTTCCTCTGCTTCCCCCCTTCTTCCCACGCTAGTTCCCCTTTGTGTTCCGCTGGTCTCTGACGGTTGCCCCTCACTGCTCGCGGCAACCGGCAGAAACCAGCGGAACACAAAGGGGAACCAGCTGTAGCACGGGCAGAAGGCAAAGGAAGATCAGCTGACAGGCGCTGACAGCTGCTCTTCCTTTGCCTCTTCCCCGCTAGATAAATGCCTTTTGGGATTGCAATCAGAGGTTGACTTGCAGCCACTTCATCTTTTTATGGCCACGCTTTGCAAGACAAAGCGGCGGCCATAGAAAACCTCGTCGTCTTGCGAGGCAACCTCCGATCGCAAAACCCATTCGTCTAGCGAAATATTCGTCTAGCAGCGCATTCGTCTAGCGAGGCACCACTGTATTGTTCTCCACTCCCATTTTAAATAAATCCTTGTGTGATAGTGAATTGGGACCCACTTGAACAATATTAGGTGTCTCATAAGGGCTAGATCATACAAGCACTTGATTACCCAACATTTGATGAAATGCCATTGAATGTATGAACTGACACTGTTGAACAACATTTGGTGTATTAAAAAATTTAAAAAGGAAAAGCCCTAAATGGGCAGGGGGACCTCGAACACCAGTGAGCATGCTTGGTGGCTACAGGAAGTGGGATGGGGAGTGGGGGTGTTTGAAAGAACTCTGAAAACCTTGAGTGGGGAATGAAATTGTGTAACCTGTATCAGGACATAGCTGGGTGGCTGGGGTCCTAAACAAGAGTACTCCACAATGCAGCATATTATTGTAAATCCCATTTGGGGATCTCTACACTTGATGAATCTGCAAGGTAAATTATTCCCAAATCAATGAATCGGGATGGGGTGGAGACTGGTTCATAGGTTGGTTTTTTAAAGTTCAAGCATCATTGTCCATAGCAGTTGTCTGCTATACTATGAGTGATATTTACTGTTTTCATCAAGAGAACTTCCTTCCTCTCGGGGGGGGGGGGGAGGTGATGGAGATTCTGCTAAATTGTTGGTATATATACATTATCATAGTGCTGCTCTAGCATCACTACAAATTGAATAACATGTTGCACCAGTATCAGTGGTGGTTCAAGAGTTTGGGGAGCCCTGGGCAAGAGAGTCATGAGGGACCCCTTAAAGGTATGAAAGCAAGTCAGGCATAAAATATTATGCCATATATATATATATATATATATATATATATATATATATATATATATATGAGGCTGCAATGCCAATATGGAACTATGTATAATACATTCATTGTGGTCACTTTTTATTAAAACAGGAGTGGAGAATATTACTTAATATGTTGTATCAAAACTACACTGAAAACAAAGCAAAAATAAGCAAGCCATTACTTCCATATGTGATGCTCTTAAATACCATAAACAGAAACAGCAAACACACACACACACAAAGCATACTGTGTGATATCCACATAGGCAGGTCATGTGGTGAACTGGTGATATCCAGTACACTGATAAAGAACAGTATAATGATTTAAGGTTTAATTCTCTAGTGCCCTATTAAATGAAATTAACTTTTCATTTAATAAATGAAAACACTGTAATCCAAGCCTCACCCAATTTCATGTTCAACTGAAATAAGTGTTGACTCTTACTTGCCATTCTTGCAACATAGATGAGCACAGATTTATTGGTTTATTTTTGTGCAGAGGGGCAGGGAGCAATTTCAACATTTTGAGTTTCAGAGAGTATCAACAACCACCTCTTTAACTCAATCAACAACTCTGTTAAATCCACATCTACCTCAAAGTGCAAAGATACACTTTTCAAGGTCATCGTCTCCCATTTTAGTCAAGATTTAGCATCAAATTTGAATCCATTATTTGTCCTTAAACTGCATCATTTTGTTCGATCTGTGATCTACATGAACAAGATGACTGCTGCCTTATCATGTTGTCCTGGTCAACTGGGAATGGGCATGAGGACATCTCTCAGCCAAGGAACTACTGTACTACTGATGTGAATGGCTTTGGCCTAAGGGAGAAAAGGTCATCTGTCTGTGTTTTTGTAGCGAAACACTTGCATGCTTGCCATGCTGCTGAACTCAATACAAGGTAGCCTGAGACTGACTGAGTATAAAGGAGGCAGGCAGGCTTTTGTACTTGATTAGAGTGTGGGGCTGCAGGTGGTTGTCCCAGCCAACACTTGCTGTAGGCTAAGCTGTTGCTGCACCTTGTATTCCACAAAGATATAGGGAAAAGACTTCCTCGGTGCCTTGGTGAAGATCTGAAGGGAGAGCCTAACCGGATTCAGCTGCACGTAGGCTACATCCCACAATACATTAAAAACTCTCTTATAACATTCTTAACACTCTTGGCTTCTCCTAAAGAACCCTGGGAACTGCAGCTTGTCTTGGATACAAAAATGGATTGACTGTTGAATGAGACCAATCTGGTTGATAGCCCAGGGACAGGAATAGCCTAACTTCTGCTGTCTATGCTCTGGTAACCTCTAGATTAAATTACCTAGAGGTAATCTGAAGACAATTCAGAAATTTTAGCTGGTGCAGAATTTAACGCCCAGGTTGCAAAACGATTTGAGCATGTAACGCCAATCCTGGCCCAACTGCCCTGACTGCCAATTAGCTTCCGGACTCAATTTAAAGGGCTGGTTTTGACCTATAAAGCCTTAAATGGCTCAGGACTGCAATACCTCAAGGACCGCCTCTCCCCATATGAACCAACCCAGACCCTGCCACCATCATCTGAGGCCTTTCTTTGTGTGCTTCCTCTAGAAGTACCAGGCAGCAACATGAGAACAGGCCCTTTCTCTTTTTTATAATAATTTTTATTAATTTTTATAGAAACAAGACAAACAAAACATACAAAATAAACTCTGTCCCTTCATTTTCCCTCCACCCCCAAGACCACTTCTGCCACCAGTGATACCCATGGGCATTGGGAAACAAAGGGGTCCATTTTAAGCTGGGTTTGACCTCCCCCCTCCCTCCTCCACCCTCACCCCCCCCTGCCACTGAGAGGACAGAGGCGGAGGATCTCTGAGGTTTGGTTTTTCCCCCAGCTAATTCTTCAACATAACAATCTACTTAACAATAAAACAACGAATGAAAAAAGAAAGAAAAAAACAAGAAAAAAGAAAAAGAAAAAAGAAAAAATATAAATTCCCAAATCTTATTTTCTTAACAGTTTGTTTGTGGCTTCCTCGATTCTCTTCCTCCTGGTTTCCCTGACTTCTTTAATTGATTATGGCGGGTTTTCTATTCTGATTCAAAATCTTATTCTTATCATATTAACTTAATCCTCCTCCTTCTTCATGCTGCTCCCCCTCCGAGTCCCCTCCTGCCACTAGGGTAACCCAAGGGGCTCAGCACTCTAAAGGTTCCATTTTTGTGTCTGGGTTTCCTTCTACCCCTCCCCCTCCCCTCAGAGCACCCCCTGCCACTGGGTGCAAAGAGTAAAGAGAGGGAGACAGGCAGCTCTCTACCCAAACACCTCTCTAAACACAAAAAATATTAAAAACAAACTCTAAAATATTTCCTCAACCATTCTTCTAGTCCCTCCAGAAAACTCCTAACCCTAAACTTTTTAAAACACTCTCCTTCCCCCCCTCCCAATGTCTTTTCCCCCAATTGGATCAGCATTTCCTTTAGCAAGCCAAGATTTCAGAAACCGTTGTTCACCAACCCCCCAAAAAAACCTTAAACTAAAGTTTTCACCCCACACCAGTTCTTCCCCACTTCCAAATCCAGGCCTTTGTTCCCCCCTCTCCCTGCCTATCCCTTCCCTCACTAACACCACTCCACATTTCAGTCCCTCCAGGGTCTTCATTTCCATCAATCTTCACTTCACTTTGCTTCTCCTTGTCGGCCTCGTCTCCTTGTTCAAATCTTTGTTTTTCATCATCCAACACATAGTTTTTTTGGTCCAAATCAGTCTCCAAATTATCATCAAATTGTTCCTCCTCACACACAGTCTCAAAATCAAAATTGTCCTCTAAATCTTGGTCTTGCACCTCAATCTCTGTTACTGTTGGGTTCAAATATTGCCGTTCCTTGTAAATATCTTCCCATATTTGTAGATAGTTCAGCACAGCCTCCTGGAAGGCTCGAGAAAACTTTGTTTTCATACTTCACTTAACCACAGGCAGACAAGAGATAAGGGCCAAAGGGTACTGGAAAATTCCTCTCTACCACGTTGTCGGCTCCATCTTGGCTGATCATCTCCTTTGTCTTTAACTCCATCACAAATCAAATTAGAATTCCAATTAAATTACTTCTGAATCATCTTCAATCAGTTTTTACAATCCACAACAATAAAATCGATTTTCTTGATATTTTAGCAGTTTGACAGCTTTTGACAGCTGTCAAAACACCTTCCCCCTTGTTAATGCTGAACCTCAAGGGGTGCCGGCACCGGGGGCTGGGAAGGTTTGAAAAAGTATTTCTTTCTCTCGGGTCCACAATCTGAGAGGCTTTTCCCCTTTCGGCTTGAGAATATTTAATGCGCCTCCCGATTGGCCATTTGGAAGAGATCGGCTTCCGTTGTTTTGGAATCTCTTCCTATCTTCAAAATTGAAATTTTTAAAGTCCAAATAGAGGTTTGACTTACTTTATAGAAATCTTTTATTTTCTTGGAAGAATCCGCCGCTTGCAGGCTAAGGACTCGGAGCTTCACTTCAAGGAGGTAAGATGATACCCAAAAATGGCTCCCGCGACTCCACTCCGCTGGCTCTCGATCGCTCTACGGAGCTCTCGGGCAGCAGAGGAATCGCGTCCAGAGCAAACAGCTGGGCGGCTATGTCACCGGGACTCTCTACCCGGTGTTTTTTTGGGGAGTCCGCTCGCTCTGCAGACTTCCCCCCCCTCCACGAAGCCAGGGACTTCGGAGCGTGAAGTCCCTGCGTCCTATTCCACCGGCGCGACGGACTGGAAGCCCGAGAACAGGCCCTTTCTGAGGTGGCTCCTCATTTGTGGAATGCTTTCCCCAAGAAGGTTCACCTGGCACCTTTGTTACATATATTCAGCCGCCAAGCAAAAACATTCCTCTTCTCCCAGGCCTTTTGCTAATTAAACAATTTATGGCCTTTTAAACCATGTGTTTGAGAGAGAGAGAGTTATTGTTTTTGTTTGTTACTATAGTATGTATTTTTGTGTTTTTATGTTGCAAACTGCCCTGTGAGCCTTGGATGAAGGGTGGTATAGAAATTTAAGAACTAGATATAAATGAAAAAGAGCTGGTTCCATCACATCATCCTCTGAAAGTCTTCTTTGAAGATTTCTGTTTGACTTCAGTGCCTCATGCCTTTCCACTCATTTACAGGTTCACTACTTTCAAAATTAACTTCTTGACTAGCATCATAAAGGTTTCTGCCTTTCTGGAAGTGTAGAGACAGCTTCCCGAAAGTGTAAAATTACTTGCTAACTGCAGCCCACTCACATTACTTTTCACATGGGCTTTTAGATCCCCCCCCCCATCAACTCCATTTTAGAGGGTGTCCTGCTGACATGTCAACAGATGATTGTTCAGCTGTCAGAGATTGGGGGCTTGAGAAATTTGCAGGCAGTCCATATATTGCTCAAATTAGTTCATGACAGGTACTGTATACATCTTCTAGCACTGAACACCCACCCTTCACTAAAGCCCTCCTTCATTCTATTCCAAAGTCTCCATCAGGAGGCAACTTAATTTACACTTTCTCCATTCACTTTGCCAGATTTTGTGGCCTTCATGAATTTTCTTTTTGCAAAGCTGAATTCAAGCACCACTGAAAATCTCAGCTTCTCTCTTTGTCAAATGTTCTTTTTCTCTTTTCAACACGAAAATGTCATACAAGTTGGTAGCCACTACTACTACACCTTGGGCGGCAAACCACACAGGTACCCATGTTGTGTTTAGAAGTATTTCTATCCATTCATACTTCTTCTTAATTATGTAAAAGATTTAAAAGAGGCTATTTATATAAACTATTTTAGCAGCAGTCTGTTAAGCCACCTTCAAAGTTTGATGGGTTAAGCAAATTATTTGACAAATGGAATGGGTCTGTGTCCAAGAAAGAATGTGCACAATCAATGATTTTCCCCAGAACAATAACCCTTGCTTATTAACTGCAGCAATAATGTAGTACTTACACTTATCTTGAGCATCAAGCTTTCTCTGTTTTGTAGGTGTTTAAAAATATACTTGAAAGACTCTCTCTCTCTCTCTCTCTCTCTCTCTCTCTCTCTCTCTCTCTCTCTCTCTGTGTGTGTGTGTGTGTGTGTGTGTGTGTGTGTGTTTGTGTGTGTGTGTGTGTAGAGACAAAGGTTGACCACAGTTTCATGTAGAATTCATTTACACACACACACAACTACTGCAGCTCATTAAACACTCTGCAAAATGCCTGGGGAGTTGGACTCACAGCAAAGGCAACATTCACTCAGATACACTGCCCCCCCATACACCATACAGACTTTTACATAGGTGTGGCCAGCACAACAAGGCTGCAGAACCTGCCTCCTGGAAGCAGCGTTGTTGCTGATTACTGGGGCAGGGTGGGGGCAATTATGGAGATGTGTGGCTATCTTGGTGGGAGGGCCAGATTGGTTATATTGGTGGGCTGGCACCACCCTGGCTTTGCCACCACCCTGGCCCACACTTCCCAGGATGTGGAAGCTGTTACCCTGGCAACTGACACCTGTGAGTTATTATTGTGGTTGTTACGGTTATACGTACTTCTTATTACTATGATTACCTGTCCTTCACCCCAGGGTTGCATTAAAGCACAATATTGAAAACAGTTCTAAACAATTTACAATCACAAAAATAAGGTGGGTCCTAAAGAGGTACATCTTCAACATTCATTGGAAGCTGCATAATGAAGATGCCAGATGCAGCTCTGTGGGGAGGGAACCCTCCCAACTTAAATACTTCTACAGAGAATGCCTTTTGACCGGCCACCACCACTTCTGAGCTTCCGAGGGTCAAGATGCTACCAAGGCACTACTAAGAGAGTCCCCTACCAATCTTAGTACCCACACTTGTTTTCTCCTGCTCTGGAGGGTAGGACTCGAACCACTGGCCTCAAGCAACAAGAAAAGAGATTCCGACTAAACATCAGGAAAAACGTTCTGACCGTAAGAGCTGTTTGACAGTGGAATGGTTTCCCTCAGGAGGTTGTGGACTCTCCTTCCTTGGAGGTTTGTAAGCAGAGGTTGGGTGACCATCTGTCATGGATGCTTTAGCTAAGATTTCTTCATTGCAGGGGGTTGGACTAGATGACCCTTCGGGTCTCTCCCAACTCTACAATTCTATTATTCTAAGAGGATCCATAGGGACAAAGCCAGTCTTTCAGATATCTGGGGCCTAAGTTGTTTGTGACTTTCAATGCTAACATGAGCACCTTGAAATAGCAACCAAATAATTATATTTCCAGGACCTACCCTACTTTCTTGACTGTAATTAGTTTTAAATTGATTTTGATGTTGCATTTTTAAATTGCGGAAACCTGCACTGGGACCTTAAAGGTGAAGGGTGGGTACAAAAAAGAAAACCAAATAAATACTAGGGCACTATTCAACTAAGTTTTACTTAAAGTAGACCCATTAAGAACATAAGAACAGCCCTGCTGCAACAGACAGGCTAGTTGTGCACCTAGTCCAGCATCCTGTTCTCATGATAGCCAACTAGATGCTCATGCAAAGGGCTTAATGTAGTCCTGTTCATCACTGGGTGAAACTTAGTGGGCTACTACCCCAAATAAATAATAAGTTGTGCCACTACCAAGAGGCTGGTTTTGTAGCACACCCCATGGAATTGTCCCAGTAAGCAGCAGTGATGCAGCTTCACAATGCAACCCAGCCAGCTGTTTCTGCTTCAATACCACAGAAAGCTGCTGTGGTATCCCGTTTTACTAAGGGCAGTCTTCTATTTGAAGTAATTGTCCAATTGGAGGTCTGTCCACTTGAAGTCCAGCTTAAAGTTAAAGAATCATAAGAAGAGAGAACAGGGGTCTGTGAAGTTGCTGACCAACCGTCTGCACCTGGACAGCAGACAGAGAATGCGCAAAGGTCACTTGGCTGCACTCATCCCCTATAATGAGAAGAATATCCTTCTTTGGTGTCATTTCTAGAAGGTGTTGTAAGTCTTCGTAGAATTGGTCAATTTCACTTTCTTCAGCACCGGTAGTTGGTGCATAAACTTGGATTATTGTGATGTTAAAAGGTCTGCCTTGGATTCGTATCGAGATCATTCTGTCATTTTTGAGATTGCATCCCATTACAGCTTGCGCCACTCTTTTGTTGACTATGAGGGCCACTCCATTTCTTCTATGGGATTCTTGCCCACAGTAGTAGATATGATAGTCAGCCGAACTGAATTCGCCCATTCCCGTCCATTTTAGTTCACTGATGCCTAGGATGTCGATATTTATTTTTGCCATCTCATTTTTGACCACATCCAGCTTACCAAGGTTCATCGTTCTTACATTCCAGGTTCCTATGCAATATTTTTCTTTACAGCATTGGACTTTCCTTTCGCTTCTAGGCATATCTGCAACTGAGCAACCTTTCAGCTTTGGCCCAGCCACTTCATCAGCTCTGAATCTACTTGTACTTGTCCTCCGCTCTTCCTCACTAGCATGTTGGACAACTTCCGACCTGAGGGGCTCATCTTCCAGAGTCATAACTTTTATATGCCTCTTGTCTTTGTCCATGGAGTTTTCTTGGCAGGGATACTGGAGTGGTTTGCCGGTTCCTGCTCCAGGTGGATCATGTTTAATCAAAACTCTCCGCTATGACCTGTCCATCTTGGGTGGCCCTGCATGGCATAGCTCATAGCTTCTCTGAGTTGTTCAAGCCCCTTCGCCACAACAAGTGATCCATGAAGGAGATACATATAAATTATCTTAAGCAAATTAGAATGTTTGAGTGATCCCTTGAAGTTGCAAATGTATGGGCATTGCTTCATTGTCTATTTTATTTTACTTATGAATGGAAACATATTTCAGTGCTTCGTGTTGCTTATTCTTCTTTCCTGCCATTCTTACTGACTAACCAAACAAAATGACAATACATGCTTTCCATCTCCTCTCTAGGTATTTTATCTACCTGTAAATCTCCAATGCCTTTAAGATGAGTACGTGCTCTTTTCTTTTCAAAACAAATACAATGGGTTTGGTTTCCTATATTCTAGGCCACTTCTAACAGAAAAATAATTCTTCCATCAATCATTGTTGTGAGTGCTACCCAAATGTGAATTGATCGGCATTTTATGCTTCACAAGCTGTTGTTGTATGTGAGCCTGTCTACATGGCAACTGCAAACACTACCAGTTTGGCCCCAAAGCAAGCAGCCAGCTGGATGTCAAGTGGCAACTGGAAAAGGCTAGCACGTTAACCCACAGAGTGGGCTAGCAGTAAAAGGACACTGTCCTATACAGTAGATCCCTCCTACCTATCTCTCACTCCCCTGCATTTCAGGAAGCTAAGTACAGGCTGCGGCCTTCTTGCATACAACACCAGCTGGGCTTCATGCATGCATCCAGTTCTACAAGTAAGCATCATTCAGATGAGTCCTAGGACACACCAGCATTAGTTTAATAATGCAGTTCCCTACCATGTTAAATCCCACCCATCTTTTGTGCTGCACTTCTCTGACCCCAAAGTAGAGTTGTGACTCATCAGTCATCCCATCTGGTATCTATCACATTCCTCATTGGTGTTCATAAGCGAAACATGGTGGTGTTTACATCTCTTTGCTTCAAACAAAATAACATATTAAAACAACACAGAACACTCTTAATCATTCTCTTCAACATTTCTACTCTGAAGGACAGTCATTTCATATAATTCAGATTTTATCTGCTATTTTTAAGTCATGATGGAGCTTTTCCTCTAACCATGTGGTTATTTATTTATTTATTTTTCTGGAGGGACGAAGGGGGATGCATACTCCTAAACATTTTGTGGATCATTTGGCCTCATTGAGGGTCAGGATTTCAATATGAGTAGGAAAATGAGAGTACACCTAGACATTTTTAAGGGAAAAGGCACTGCTTACAGCAGACTACAAAATAACTACAACTTTTATTTTCTTTAAACATATTTTTACATACTGTATTTGCCTTGGGCTGAAAGGATGAGAGCGAGGACAAGAAATCTACTTCTAATTGTTGCATATAAATGGCAATTTATTTGGGGGCATTTCCTGCTATTTAACGAAAATCTCAGAAGGGCTAGATAGTTTCATTTCTCCTCAAACACACAATGTACATGACAACATACTGAATGCAAACGAACCATGAAAAAGACCCTCTGAATTGGAAGTGGAGACACTATTTGTACTTTTTGTTTGTTTTGTTTATTTGTTACACAAGAAAATCTTTAATCAAAACTAATTTTTAAAAATAAGTAAACTACTGAAAGTTGTTGTTGTTGTTGTTGCTGCTGCTGTTGCTTTTGCAGCTGGTCATTCCCACTGTGGGTGGATCTACACTCATGGTTTGTAACATTAGGAAAGGGTTACGAAAGTGTTTCAAAGTGTAAGGGTCATATTATGCTTAGTTTAGGACACTAATAACGTATTATTAAAATGTGACAGCAGAGGGCATTGCAGAGGTACTAGCTATCTTAAACAGGGTAGACTTTGTATAACGAAACAGAAACTAAATCGGACTGACATTTTTGAATATTTCTAATATCGTTCTAATAACCTTTTAAAGGTGTGTGTAGATCCAGCCTCTCTCTCTCTTGTTCTGTTAAAGGGACAGCCCTTAAGCATAAAAAGGAAGCACGAAAAAGGAAAAAGGGTGGTCCATCCAATGAAGCTGGATTCAGGCCAAACAAAAGTAAGTACTTCTTCACACAGCACACATTTTAACTGTGGAAATAGCTTCCACAATAAATAGTGACCATAGGCTAGGATGGATTTAAGAGGATTAGACAAATAAGGCTATCAACACCCACTAGCCACAATGACTGTGTTTCACTTCCACTGTAAGAGACAGTATGACGTATGACTCCGAATACAAGTTGCTGGGAACCACAAGTGGGGAGCGTGCTGTGGCACTCAGATCCAACTTTTGGGCGTACTATTTCTTATGCTAAAACCTACACTTATGCACTCTACATTAGTAATTTTATGAGTTGCCGGGGGGGGGGGGGTTAATATTCTTTGAATATCCAGGCTAGTTTCCTGGTGAGGTGATTGCCTGATTGGCCATTAAGGAGAACACAGGATGGGGCTCTGTGAGAGATAGCCAATGGGTGGGGTAGTTAGAAGGACAAAGGCAGAGTTGAGAGCAGAGAGTTGGTTGTGAGCTAGAAGCAAAGCAACAATATGGGGGAGAGAGAGATGTTTGATTTCTGTTTGAATCCAAGGCTGTGGCTATAGAGGAAGGAAGGAAGGCCCCCTTGCAGGCATTAATGTTGTGAACACCTCCATCATAAGCTCAGACTGAATATATGAGTTGTTTAGACTAGAACCCCTGGAATTTTGCACCATTCAGAGATTGAGGTGGCATGAAACAGTAATTTTAACTACAACTATGACTATTCTTCTGGAGAGGGTGCACCTTAACAGGCACATATTTCCACATGTGGTGGGAGTGCCCCAAAATCCATCCAACTATTCTGGACAACAACCATACGGGAAATAAGTAAAATAACCAAGCAAACATTAGAAATGACCCCAGAATTGGCCTTACTAAACATTTCCCAAGACAATAATTCCCAAGTACACTACAAAGAACTCATAACTCACTTACTCTCCGCAACCAGAAGCACCATAACCAGACACTGGAAAGACCTGTCAAGAGTACGCATGGACCAATGGTACCAAATAGTATGGGAAACAGCCCTACTAGAAAAATTAACCAATAAGCTGAAACTGACACGGGGACAAATAGAAGACGACGACTTCACCTCGGTATGGCTCCCCTTTATCACATACACAGCCCAACAAGACAATGACAAAAATCCACCAACAGCATCCAAATCAATATGGCTAACCTGATCCAAAACACCCACCCACCCAACTCACACACGAAACAAAAACCACTACAGCCAGCCACAAATGAACAACCATACCCTAGGACAACCCCAACCTCTCTCACCACCAAAGGAACGCAAGGGAACAACAGAGAACCTGCACAAGCGACGCTGACAACCCCCCCCCAACATATATTATGTAAAATAGAAACATTGTCACCTGACCCCCCCATCTCCCTCCTATCTACTTCTATCCCCCTCTTTCTTCCCAATGTCTCAACAAATGAAACCAATTTGTAAAAATGTTATGAGAGACATTGCATATATTTCTGTAAATCAAGAAAATCTTTAATAATAATAAAAATTATGATTATTCTTGTTAATATTTATGTCTCCATTGATCAGTGTGTATTACCAGCATTTGCTGGTGGAAAATTCTGTATGTTTATATCTTGCTCCTGTACATTCCTACTGACAAGTCTCCCTTTGTCCAATCAGACTTGCTTCTAAATTAGAATAAATCTATCTTAATGAATTAAGTTTCCCTGCTTTAACTCAGCTCACCCTGAAATAAAATCAGGCATGTGTAATGCATACTCATTTAGAGGTATAATTAATTTTGTTTTATAGCATTAGTATCTGTTGCCAGTGTTGAACGATAATGTCGAAAATACCAGACATTGTGGAGCTAAAAGATGGAAGATTGAGCCCTTTGGCTGGTATCTCTGGCCTACCATGATCCCAGGGACAACCCTGGTTAGTTCACACATTTTGCAATGTGCAGACACTCTCTGAGATTATTTTTAACCCTCCTGAACAATAATTTCCAGACTAGCACTTAACGCAGGATAGCTGCCACCACATAGGAGCTGTCTCTGGCACAAAGATTACCATGGAACCAGGGAAGAAGAACCGATGTAAGACTACAGGCTCTTTTCATACTTGCTCCAACAAGACAGTTCCACCATACTCTAATTATCAAAAGTAGCTCAAGACTAATATGCTCCCAAGTGGCAGAGGGTGTGTGTGTGTTTCTGAATTCCTCAATCATAAAAGAAAATATGTAAACAAAGGTCCAGTTTATTACATTTACCATCTCCCCCAAAGCTGCCACTGAATGACACTTCCACCATAAGAGAAAATATATGCATTTCTGTTTTTTGCATCACAAAGCATTCTGAGGAGAGATTGGGATTTATGAATCATATGGCATCATCTAAAAATGTTTTTCAGAGTACATTACTGAATCCTCGCTGAAATTGGCACAGGTCCCTTGCTCCATATCCTTTTCCATTTTATGGGCTCACCACCATAACCCAAATCCTTTCCCTCGGCATTTCTGTAATCCTGTTAGCACATCTGTGTCTAATTTTTCTAATCTATATATATATAAATGTAAAAATCGTGAAATTCCGTTTGACACTTTTCTCCGTAACCGCTTGACCGATCGTCCTGAAATTTTGACACAACGATCCAGGCCACTCCTAGAGCATTGTTGGGGGCAAAAATCCCTCAAATCGCACACCTGTCCAGGTACAGACCTGCTTTTCCACCAAGTCAAACAGTGCCCTCAAGTGGCGTAGTACCCTCCTCCACCCCCTCCCTTCCTGTGAAATCTAAGCCACACCCACAAACCAAATGACATCATCATCAACCAAGCAACTTGAAATCCCCCAAGGTGGCCATTAGGCCTTTGTTTAATGTAGGCCCCTGACAGGCCCGGGGGGGGGGGAACCCACAACAACACACTTGGGGGCATGGCAAGGGGTTTTTACTTTACCATTTAGCACCACTAACCCTCCCCCCCCCAAAAAAAAAACCACCAAAAAACCAACATTGCCAAGTGGAGGTTGGGGCCTGCCTGGGGGGGGTGGGCGGTGGCACAGGCCACAGCACAGCCTTTGATTTATGTAGGCCCCTGCATGCCAAGGGGTTTTTACTTTACCATTTAGCAACACTACCACACCGGTCATGGGGGGGGGAACAAACTGAATAGATCATGGATCGGGACACATGGGGCCATTCACAGGGAATAGCCACAACACACCACACCCACAAACCCCGCCTCTGCCACGAGATCCTGTAAAACAGGAGGCCTTGGCTCCATTTTACATACTAGGCCTCAGGTCTACAGCCCATTAAATACTATCCCAAATGGAGCCCTGGGTGGGAGGTGGGGGGAGGAGGAGCCCAAATAGGTCATGGGCTGACGTAGCTTATTTTCAGGGGATGTCTTATTTTTTATTACGCGTCCAGCCTAGCCTCTTCCTTGGGGCCCTCCAGAACTGCGCCTATAACTATGTCTTATTTTTGGGGTATGGCTTATATTGCACAAATGCTTAGATATCCTGCTATGTCTTATTTTAGGAGAAACAACTGATTGTAAGCCTCTGTGTTTTGTTTTTTTAAACCATTCACTTTCTCTCCCCAGTTTAAGTCCTCAGATATTTGCAGTGGCCACCCCCCCACCCCCCACACCCCATTTACAATCCCCTACCTTCCCCTTGCCCGGGCCAGGTAGATAATGTGGCCCTTTTTTAACCCTTTTGTTACTTTTCTCATTTTACTGATTGTGAATATACTGACCGAGGCCCCCTTTAGATTTGGAGGCCCGCCCCAAGTGGCCCATATGACCCCCCTCCTTCTGTCTGGGCCTGTCTGTTGCTACGGGGCTATGGGGCTTCGCTATTTGATCCCACCCCCCCAGGTTGGGATTCTTTAAGTAGTTATCTGGGTCCCAGGGCACATCATCATCTCCTATCCTTAATCTAAATATATAGAAATGTTCACGATTCGTTCGCAGGGGCCAATGTATGGAGATACAGGGGGGAGGGGACAACAGAGGGCTCAGACAAAAGTAAAATACTGGGAAATAGAACCCAGAAACTGACAACTCCTTCTCCAATGATGGGGGCCAATGTAGGAAGATACCGGGGGTAGGGGCCAACACTCCCCAGGAACAACAGAGGGTTCAGACAAAGTGCATGCTGGGAAATAGAACCCAGAACCTAACAATTCCTTTTTGAAGGGTGGGGGCCAAGGTATGGAGATACAGGCGGGAGGGGCCAACACTCCCCAGGGACAACAGAGGGAAGGGTATCCTACGGAAACACACGGATGAGCCGGGGTGGAGGGAGGAGGGGCAGGATACGTCATGGATCGTGACAGGGTGGGGGTGGGGATCACAGGAAAGAACCACAGCAACGCGTGGCCGGGTCAGCTAGTGCTTTATAAATTTTGGCATTGAAATTGTGTGTCACAATCAGGTGTTCAAACAATGTCAATTATCTTTTTACTTGTTGTTTTGTGATATATTTTAGTATAAAGGAACTACCTACATTACCCATAATGGGCTTCATGTTTCCTGGCTTGGAGTAACACACACATTTATCATTGCTGTTGACTGCTTTTTTGTTCAAAAGTTGGTGTTGAGAAACTTGTACTTAAAAAATAAAATGTTAAAAAAGTGTGCATGCCCATGCAAATACCCGCATGCATAACCCCCGGGGATTTCAGGTTTCTGGAGCTTAGGGAGGGGTAGGGAAATACGAATCGAGGGGAAGGGCAAGAACCCACAGAACAAATACACCCTGCCAAGAACCACCCACCAGTGTGGCCAGGAAACACTGGGAAAGATTTCAGAAGCACTAAACTGAAAGCACTAATGTGCACATGAAGGTGCACACAAATGCACACCTGGAAACAATGACAGGCACACACATTAATGCCCTAGAGTGGACACAGCCCAGGTAAGTTAAGTATCTGGCCTGATCAGCACAGTACTCAGCTGCAATCCTAATACACACTTAGCTGGCAGTAAGATAAAGGAACCCCTGACCATTAGGTCCAGTCGTGACCGACTCTGGGGTTGCGCGCTCATCTCGCTTTATTGGCCGAGGGAGCTGGCTTAGCTTCCAGGTCATGTGGCCAGCATGACAAAGCCGCTTCTGGCGAACCAGAGCAGCACATGGAAACGCCATTTACCTTCCCGCTGTAGCGGTTCCTATTTATCTACTTGCACTTTGATGTGCTTTCGAACTGCTAGGTTGGCAGGAGCTGGGACCGAGCAATGGGAGCTCACCCCGTTACAGGGATTCGAACCTCCAACCTCCTGATTGGCAAGCCCTAGGCTCTGTGGTTTAACCCCATCAAAGCCAGTGGGATTTACTTGTGCTGCACAATTCTTTCTTGATCGGGGTTTAGGGAAGCTTCTGGTTCCCAATCCTGGATAACACTTGGGCCATTGCAACAGCAGTGGTGAGCATGCATGGCATGTTGTGGCACTTGTGTAGTACTGACATACAACACTGAATGGTGCCCATTATATATTCTCACTGCCTTTCAGTTTCATAAGCTCAGTAAATCATTTTTATAAGACACAGAGTCAATATCAAATGAAATTCAGGCATACCAACTAGATACGCAACCCATGAGATCAGCATCCAACTTCTCAGAGAAAGAAGTGGCATTCTGCCACCAGAGATTGAGCAATAACTGCCTGTGACTTCCTTAGTATATGACGGCGTGATTTGTTTGGTTAATTCGGAGAGTGAACAGGATTCTGGCATGAGCATATGGTATCCAATTTCATAGAGAAACAGGCTCTGAGTGCCACTTGAGATTGTGCATATGACAAGCAGAAGACAGACATGACATTTAAGAGCATCATAATTCTACTATTTTAATAGCTCAAAAAACAAGTTCTTTCAGGACAGAGTCAACAGTTTACCAACATCCAGGTAAATTAAATTAATTGCTCCAACTTTTAGTAATGAAATAATCTGTTGAGACAACAACCATGGTCTGAACCGAGTTGCTTTTGATGGATTTGAGTAGTTCCTACTTGTCCTTCTTGCAAAATATTTCAAACTATATCTACATTGGTGGGTTTTTTTAAAGCATATATTCCATATTAGTAATTTCCCAATCCAGAGTATTTTCTTATGTATATATTTCAAATATTGAAGATGACATAAATTTTCACCTGGGTGATTATTACTCTTTTATTGTAGGAATTAAAAATTATGTGGGCATGTGTGTCATTACAGATGGGTGAGCTATTTACTTTCAAAAAAAAATCCTTCAGTAGCACCTTAAAGACCAACAAAGTTTTTATTTTGGTATGAGCTTTTGTGTGCTTGCACACTTCTTCAGATACACTGAAACAGAAGTCACCAGACCCTTATGTATATTCAGAGGGTGGGGGGTGGGGGTGATGGGAATGGGTGATGGGCTGATAGGAGTGGTAAACCTGTTGATGACTGTTAATGACTGCAATTGGTCTTGCGGGGGGGGAGCAAGGGCTGAGGTGCTAAGAAAAGCTTGATCATGTATAATGAGATAAGAATCCTATATCTCTGTTCATTCCAAGTGGCTCCATGGTTTTAAGCTTGCTAATGAGTTGCAATCAGCAACTTCTCTTTCCAGTCTGTTTCTGAAATTTTTCTGTAATAAAACAGCAGCTTTGAGATCTTGTATAGAATGTCCTGGGAGATTGAAGTGTTATCCTACTGGTTTCTCTGTCTTGTGATTCCTGATGTCAGATTTATGTCCATTTATCCTTTGGCATAGGGTTTGGCCTGTTTGTCCAATATAGAGAGCTGAAGGGCACTGTTGGCATTTGATGGCATATACAATGTTAGAAGATGAGCAATTAAATAGCCCTGAGATGGTATGTTGGATGTTGTTGGGGTCAGTAATGGTGTTGTCCAGGTGTATGTGGCAGCAAAGTTGGCATCTGGGTTTATTGCAGGCTCTGGTACCAGTGTCCGTGTTAAGTCTGGTGGTTGTATTATTGTGGGTGAGGAGTTGTTTAAGATTGGGTGGCTGTCTGTAGGCAATGAAAGGTCTTCCTCCCAGAGCTTGAGAAAGAGAGCTGTCATTGTCCAGGAGAGGTTGTAGATCTCTGATGATGCGTTGTACTGTTTTAACTTGGGAGCTGTATGTGATAACTAGTGGTGTTCTGTTATTTTCTTTTTTGGGTCTGTCTTGCAGCAGGTTCTCTCTAGGTATCAGTCTGGCTCTGTTGATCAGTTGTTTAACTTCACCAGGTGGATATTTTAGTTCTAAAAAGGTTTGCTGTAGATCTCTTAGGTGAGATTCTCTGTCTGTAGAGTTGGAACAGATGCAGTTGTAACGTAGGGCCTGGCTGTATACGATGGATTGTTTGGTATGTTTGGGATGGTAGCTAGAAGCATGTAGATATGTTTGTCGGTCAGTTGGTTTTCGGTATAAGGTGGTGTCTATACGTCCATCCTGTATTTTTATAGTAGTGTCCAAAAATGTATTTCTTGCATAGATTGGTTCATTGTGAGGTTGATGGTGGGGTGAAAGTCATTGAATGTCTGGTGGAAGGTTTCCAGGGTCTGTTGACCATGTGTCCAGATAATAAAAATATCGTCAATGTATCGTAGGTACAAGAGAGGTTTGAGTGGGTAGGAGTTCAAAGCTGCTGTTTTATTACAGAAAAATTTCAGAAACAGACTGGAAAGAGAAGTTGCTGAATTGCAACTCATTAGCAAGCTTAAAACCATGGAGCCACCTGGAATGAACAGAGACATAGGATTCTTATCTCATTATACATGATCAAGCTTTTCTCAGCACCTCAGCCCCTGCTTTTCCCCGCAAGACCAATTGCAGTCGTTAACAGTCGTTAACAGTCATCAACAGGTTTACCACTCCTATCAGTCCATCACCCATTCCCATCACCCCCACCCCCCACCCTCTGAATATACATAAGGGTCTGGTGACTTCTGTTTCAGTGTATCTGATGAAGTATGCATGCACACGAAAGCTCATACCAAAGTAAAAACTTAGTTGGTCTTTAAGGTGCTACTGAAGGAATTTTTTTATTTTGTTTCGACTCAGACCAACATGGCTACCTACCTGTAACTATTTACTTTCAGACAATCATGCTGAATTATACTACTACTGTAGTGGGTACACTGACAGTGGTAGATGTCTGCTCAGTGAATTTTCTGCAGCATAGTAAGAACCTCCCCAGAAGATAAGGCTATGGTGTTACAATTAAACTGTATCCTGTATCTTCAGATATTATTTCAGTAAACTGTCAGCCATAACAAGCCCGAAGCATTAGGTCCAGCTTGAATATTTGGAAACCTAGTATATTAATGTTTATTAGAGAAATTTAAGCTTATGATATTCACATATTATGCTTTATAAAACATGTATCAAATCTCTTTACTGTATTCTATTCTTTCATTATTGGTGAAGCTGTGTTTGGGATCCAGTTAGAAGTTTAACCTTTGCATGAAGCAGCCTTGAGGTTTTAGCAACTTCTCAAGAACAAGAGATAAGCTTTAGTAGTTGCTCGGAAACAACATTCCAGAGGGGTTTGTTTGTGTGTGAATGGATTTTGTTTACAGCAGTAGGTAAGAAATAGGTTTGGCCTAGCAGATGAGCAGTGTCACCAATATGGGCTTTTGATCTTTACTATGCTACAAACTTTGGACCTACATAAACTTGAGGCTATTCCCATGCATGTGAAGAAGACAATGGTGAGACAAACTTGGTATTTGGCTATGCTGTATTCACAACCAATTGCATTCTAGATCTTATAGGATAGGACTATGCGTCACCGGTATATAAAGGCAGTTCTGCCCCAGTGCCAATTGGGAAAAGGCAATCTGGATGTAGAAGCCAAGGCAGAGAAACCAATTGCAGAGCAACTGAGAAGATTAAGGAGACCAATTGGGAAAAGGATTACAATTCATGAAAATGGATTGCAATTCAAGGAAGACTTAAACAACAGAAATCCAAGGACATGTGTCTGCAGCATTCATCTCCCCCCCCCCCCCAATTTTGACTTGTCACAGTCCCAGTCTTTGGTAGGGGAGTATGTGTGTGTTTGTGTGTGTGTACCCCATACCCCTCCTGCCAACCTAGCAGTTTGAAAGCACAAAGTGCAAGTAGATAAACAGGTACCGCTCCGGCGGGAAGGTAAACAGTGTTTTCGTGCACTGCTCTGGTTCGCCAGAAGCGGCTTAGTCATGCTGGCCACATGACCCGGAAGCTGTACACCAGCTCCCTCGGCCAGTAACGTGAGATGAGTGCTGGAACCCCAGAGTCGTCCACAACTGGACCCAATGGTGAGGGGTACCTTTACCCTTTACCTTTACCCCATCCTTTGTACCCCATGAAATAGGGTTAGTGTGCTAAGGAAAGTTATTCATTCACTACACTCTCCAGTGACCTGTTTCTAGGACTTTTTTGCTCTTATCTGGAAATGCCAAGGATTGAACATGTGTCCTGCATAGAAAGCAGGAGCTTTAACACTGAGCTGGTTCTGCCTAGAAGTAGCTAACACTGACTAGCATGAGCTTCTCAAGATCTGTTTTTTTCATAGTTCTGCTGTGCTGACCCTTTTTAAATGGAGATAGCCAACAGTAAATCTGAACTATTTTCCATGCAAAGCATATGCTCAACCACTAAACTGTGGGCTCTCTCATCGTTTTATCTCATTTTCCCTTATTTAAATTCAACACAAGGCAAGCATTATCTATTGCAGCATTAAATGCTACTAAAATGTTGACATTTTGGATGCAACTCTCAGGAAATTTAATAAAATTAAATTTTAAGCGAAACAGACAATCACAACAAGGCTGGAAATTAAGTGGATACTATAAAGATATATTTACTTAGTACAATTGGAGGGCTGGGATGAATTAGCATTTTCTAATTCTCTGCCCTGTGCTCCTGTAGACTCTGCAACTATTAAGCTTGTATCCACCAGCCTTGCAAAAAATTAACAACGGATAACCCCCCCCACACACACACACCCCTCCTGCCCCAATACATACCTACTTCATCCGCCAATTTCCTCTTCTCCTTTCCTCTGTTACTGGCCCTGCCCCCAAAACTGAAGTTTAGGACTCAGAGCTCCAATGTATTTCCCAGGTTTATCCCCAAATGTCAAGCAGGAGACAATGGAAAAATGGTGTTTTTGTCAATTGCCTGACTGGCTGACCTCAGCCAGGACTTGTTCCATATCCTCATGCACGTTGCAATTTCAGCCTGCGCTCTGCAAGCATAGATAGCACATTTCTAGCTGCTGGCATGCAGGTGTGTGACGGGGCAATGGAACTACCACAAGCCAACATTACAACCCACCTGTGACTTTTCTGCCATGTAAATGTTTACTACTGTATTTGGTTAAGAATGACTTCCCCCTCAGACTTCAAGTAATTGAGGGGGGGTGTATGTACAGTTTTCTAACTATTAGCTGACTCCTGTTGAAGTTTTACTTCATGTGCCCTTTTTTGAGGCAGGTATATAGGTACATTTTTGTGTTCAGGCTTTTTTAAAAAGTAATCCTAAGGTATCTTGGGCTACAGGTGCTTCAAATTTCAGCTTCCTGGGCTGTGAGGAAATTCCCTCACCTTTTAAAGAACACATTTGGCAACATACAAACAGAAACATACCATGCTCCCTTTTTCATAATCATTCTGGTCACCAGGATTACTTGAGGAAATTGTGAGCTAAATATCAGTTTGTTGAATTAATTGGAAGTATTAGTCACCATTATGAGTGAGGCCTAAGAATCCTTAGTATAATATCAAATTATGTTAGTCAACCACATTTTCAAATAAGTATCTGCTCATTTCAAGCAGGAAAACGACACTTCGCCCTGACCCACAGTGCTCTAAACAACTGAAAAGCAGAAATTACATACCTCAGGGAGAAGCACTTCTTCAAAAAATCACTGCCCAGTTTATTCCACCTTTGTTTGCTTGCAGGCTGTTTCTTTGTGCTCACCCTCTAGCATCTTCTGTGCTTTGCTGGGCTCCTGAACTCCATGGTGAATATTGCAAGGAAGAAAACCATGGCAGGTGGCAATGAAGGGGAGCCATTGGGCTTGCCTTCCAGCTGTAGCTCCACTCCACCACCTCAAAACAATATTGAGACAGGAAGTGATCACATACAAGCAGGAAGCCAAGGCTTGAGCAGCACACGTTTTGCTTGGTGAGAGGGCAGAATTTGGTGGTGAGGAAGTTGAAAACTTGAAGGGATATTTTGGGATAAACTAAACAGAAACCAGCCTATCCTTTCAGCATTTTTCTGTTTGTGACTTTGCTATAACCACAGCTGCCTCCCCCCTCCCCGGGTTATTGCTACCACAGCTGTGAGGTTACCATTTCCCTGGTTTACCTAGTTTTGGAAATTACCTGTATGCTCAGTGTGTGTGTAAAATCACAGGCTGCACATTTCAGTAGAACAGTTGTTTATGTTTACACTACTAGTAAAACATTTTAGGAGAGAAATATGAATTTATATGGTGCTGGTTTTTCTTTTAGCCTCCCCCCCCCAAATACCTTTGTATCTTGATAGATTGATAGATACAGATATGTTAACAAGCCTATTCTGGCATTCTCTCCCACAAGGTTATAATTGCAGGAAGGGGGGAGACTGGGGTCATGCTCCCTGGCTCCAACCCTTTTGTCACACCTGTGTTTGCCAGGCCACACGCCTCTCATGCATTGCTAGGATAATCCAGCACCTAAAATGTGAGGAGTTTATACCCTTACAGCAGACTGCCTCAGAAGAAGTTACCCTTACAATATATGAGAGATGCATACTAGATTATGAAAATGCAACTGTGATCATCACTCTGCTATGCAAGGGAGCTAGCATACACGCAAGGAAGTGTTGCTGGCCCACCCTCAAGATTTATGGTTGGAGATTGCAAAATCTTCATTAAATTACTTGTTATAATCTCCTTGCTGCTAGAACCACAGATCTCTACTCTGTCCTCTCCTGCTGCCTTGATCCTGGGCATGTCCCATGCTGCCAATTAGTTGTCATGTTAAAGGGCTTGTGGTTAACACATAAAGCTCAGAAAAACATGGGACCAGGATACCTGAAAGACTGCCTGCCCTTATATTGATCAGGAAGACTACACCACTACAGAGTATCATTAGGCAGAGATGTGAAAACAGGTATTTCACCCTCTGCCTAGTGGATGCACACCCCACCCCTAGTCATATTTGGGCCCCCACAAGGCTTCATGTTGCTTTGTTACTGTGTTGTTTATGTACTTTCCTGATCTTATACTTTCCCCATACCTCTATGTTTCTTTAGGGCTCTTCCATAGGAGGACAGGCACTGATTGGGTCAAATTCCCCCCTTGAGTGGAGGAGTGCTATACACAAATACATTGGTAAGTGCACACTGCTTCTTGACATTATGGGTAAAGGGGTGGCTAAGCCACAGAGCCCTATGACTCTTCTTCATGCACTCTTTTAGTGTATGTGTAGGGAGGAACTGGTGCCCATCTTTTAACGTTCCCCAAAAGTCTACAAAGAACAAAAATGTTGTACGTGAACTGTGTGTCATGAAAACAGACGTGTTTTGTCAATAGTTTAATCAACTGTGCATACTATTTCCCTTTTGTTGAAAGGAGAAGAGAATGATTATGCTCTGCAGAGCTATAAATTAGTGTAAAAGTATATATATATGCTCTACTAGAAAGCAGTATCTGAATAAATATACAACTGCATATTCATCTATCTATTTCCCTTCACCTCCCACCACAACTTCCCATGAAAGATTAAGTTCTCCTTAGATAATCTGAATTCCAGTTTTGGCTGATTAATGCCAATAGACGTGTACAAGTGTATGCAAGTTGTGGCCGACTGGAGAGGGCCAGGAACAGCAGAAGATGAATGTAATACTATTGCCATGAGTGTGAAAGAAGCAATAGGGGAAACTGAGCAGAAGCTGAAATAGAGTTTGCCTTAAACTTTACCAAGTGCACTGCAGACTTCCTTCTAGTATGAAGTCTTATTATTGTCTGGCTGTAAAAAGTTCAGCTCTAACCACGCTCTGAGGGATAGATCAGTTTTATTCCTTCATGGCTTCCCACACAGCACTGATAATTGCTTGGTGAGGAGCAAAGAAATATGTTGGAGATTTCTAGCTTTGTTGAGCACAACAATTCACAGCCTGTCCTAGGGAATGACTGTCAAGCCTGTCTTCAGCATAGATCAATCTTGAAAGCAGTGATGGTGCAACCTCCTCCTGAAGAGACCAACCCTGTAAACTGAGGTATTAGCAACCATTACCATGTTGCTAATGTCCCTTTATTGGGCAAGTTGAAAAAGTAATGGCTAAGGAACTGCAAATGTTAATTGGGTGGAATGTTTTATCTGCATCTATCCATGTCTGACTTCAGGTCTGGGAAAGGCATTAAAACAGCCTTGTAGGAACAGGTACGTAGCTTGGGGGTTCTCCTAGATGCAAAGTTGCCACAAGAGACTCAGGGGGCCTCAGTGAAAAGGAGTGCCTATGCCTAGCTCTGTCTACGTCATTCAGTATGACTGTAATCCTTGCTCTAATAGCCTGAATTGCTGCAATGCAGTCTATGTGGGGCTAACCTTGATGACAGTCTGCCAATGAGCTACTATGTCCAATTCAAGACATTGGTACTGATGTAAAAGGTAAAGGTAAAGGGACCCCTGACCGTTAGGTCCAGTCGCGGACGACTCTGGGGTTGCGGCACTCATCTTGCTTTATTGGCCGAGGGAGCCGGTGTACAGCTTCCGGGTCATGTGACCAGCATGACAAAGCCGCTTCTGGTGAACCAGAGCAGCACACGGAAACGCTGTTTACCTTCCCATAGCGGTACCTATTTATCTACTTGCACTCTGACATGCTTTCAAACTGCTAGGTTGGCAGGAGCTGGGATCAAACAACAGCAGCTCACCCCATCGCGGGGATTTGAACTGCTGACCTTCTGATTGGTAAGCCTTAGGCTCTGTGGTTTAACCCACAGCGCCACCCACACCCCTGGTACTGATGTACAAAGCCTTAAATGACTTACTTAAAGGAGCACATCCTTCGGTACTTATTGATATGCTCTGAGGTCAGCAGGGGGGACCCTGCTCTGTATCCTGTCAATATGGTGTTCTGAGGCAGGGCTGTCTCAATGATAGCACCCTGACTGTGGAACTCTCCAAGAAAGTTGAGTCTACCCTGAAGCCTCAACAACACACCACCCCCATCCCCTGACAACCTGTGTTTGGCTGGAACCACAGGTGGTCCATTAGAAACCGACACAACCAACCATTGAGGAAGGAAATTACCCCCCCCCCCAGCCACACAGAAACCGGTGCCCAATTCCCCTGCTCCCAGAGTTAACCCCCACTGGGAGGAGAGGCATGTAGTTCTTGCCAGGAAATTCAGGCCACAAATTGGCTCTGCAATTTAATAGTCCATTTTAGATGCTTTAATTATTGTTGTTGTTGTTTAGTCGTTTAGTCGTGTCTGACTCTTCGTGACCCCATGGACCAGAGCACACCAGGCTTTAATCATATAGATATATATTGAGCATCACACAGTTGTGAAAGTATTTCCTCATGTAGATGTTGTTGTTGTTTAGTCGTGTCCGACTCTTCGTGACCTCATGGACCAGAGCACGCCAGGCACTCCTGTCTTCCACCGCCTCCCGCAGTTTGGTCAGACTCATGTTTGTAGCTTCGAGAACACTGTCCAACCATCTCATCCTCTGCCGTCCCCTTCTCCTAGTGCCCTCCATCTTTCCCAACATCAAGGTCTTTTCCAAGGATTCTTCTCTTCTCATGAGGTGGCCAAAGTATTGGAGCCTCAGCTTCACGATCTGTCCTTCCAGTGAGCACTCAGGACTCATGTAGATAGCCCTTATGAATTACACCATTCTTTTAATTGAACACTTTTCCTATAGACCAGAATATCCGGAAAACTATTCATAACTGTACTTGCCCTGCATATTTCTAAATAGATTCCCACGGCATTAATAATGTATTTGGTGTGTGTGTGTGTGTAATAAAGTGAGAGTGAGAGAAAGAGACTGAGAAATTTGGCCTTGACATTTTGCTTATATATTGCTCCAAAATAATTTTTAAAAAGCACATAGACAAAAATTTCATGGTTTTCTATAACAAGAAATCAATACAACAAAACTAGTTTTAGCAAACTGTACATACATAAATATGTTTCTTTTTTAATACTTAACATTCATGATTTGTTCATAAAGCCTTCCATGATTTATTCATTACATCCATTACTTTTTTTTAACTATAAAAAGTGCTGTTCTGATTTACAGCTTGTGCATCCAAAGCGAAGGTTAGAACATCATGCTCCACCCAAAACCCCACAAAAAATGGGGAAATAATACATGGCCTTGCGATATCCTTAAAATTTATGTTACAATAGTCTCTAGAATCTCTTTAGCACAGTTTGGTTTTTAATGATTCTATGAGTGTGTGTATACTTGTAAAATACCAATAATGCAGATAATGAAAGTTTGAGTAATAGATCTTTATGAGCTGCACATGGGAAATATCTTCTTTCAGACTGAAGTCCTTGTCTATGCATAGTACAGGGCACTGGCCCAAATTATAAAAGTGACTGAGAAGTCCAGAATATTGGCAAAAAAGGAAAACCATTTTATCACTTATTTCATAGCTTTTTCAGTGCCAGAGATGTGAGTTTTTAACAATACTACTCACATAGTGCATGACTCATTTTGGTACTGATACATATTTAACTTAGTGCCAAGTTGACTTATTTATGTGTCCAAGGAGGTCACAGGAGAACTACTCTGCAGTGGATGTACCTGCAATTGATACAAGCTTCTCTGTCGTCTTTCCAACTGCTTCATAAAGGTGGTGGGCCATTAGTATATCTTAGCATGGGGTGAAAGGAGCGTGCAAAGTTATTGGAGAGGGCGCAGCTATAGTCTTCCTCTGTCATTGGCACCAGGCAGGCAAGACCAATTAAGAACAGCAAGAGGAGCTGAAGTGGGAGAGCGGCTCGGAGGACCCTGAGGAAGAAGCATTGCTGCTGCCGCCGCTGCCGAACTGGCTGAACCTCAGAATGGGAGGAATCTAAGCCATCTCTTGTGCACCTAAAGAGACAATCCAATACAGAAATAAACCAATGCATTACTGTGAAATGACACCCAGGCCAATATGCTGCCTGAAATATCCATGAGACTTTCATGATTTAGAGATTCCAAATGCATTTTACATTAAAGTGGACATTTTCTAGTTACTCAAAAAGACTACTTGGGTATTAGAAATCCCATACATAACTATTTAAAGTAGTATGCTACCCTCTCTCCCAAATGTATGGTAACACCACTACATCAGTCACCCATCAGGTATATCAATCATGATCTATGCTATTGATCAACAATATTTCTTAAGGAGTGTAACCCAAGTATTTTTCCCCCCATGTCAGGAGCACAGTAAGTATGCCAATATCCAATTAGAAGGATTTTAGATTGCATAGTACAGTGTAGCTCATTTTGCACTGAATCAGCAATTAAAAGCAAATGTGGAACTTCTGATGTATCATTCCTCTTTGAGCATAATTTACTACCCTGGAAAAAAGAATGCAGTACAAATTAACAGGAAGAACTGTTGCTTGTCCTGACAAGGATTTTTATTTTTATTTCAGCCAGGAAATAATATCCACCCTTCTGCCTTGTGATTAATCAAAGCAACTGCATCTCCAGTTGCTAACATTGCAAGGGTGATGAGGGTAGGGGTGGGGAGAAAGTCTTTTGTTGTCACTGGACAAATTATGGGCACATATCTTCCCACCCTTCAAAAGCCTCAAGAAAACCAGGAAGTTCTGTTGGCTACTTTTAGTAGACCAATGGAGCCCTGAATGTTCAAAGCTAATAAATGATTAACTATTTGAGATGAGAGAGCTGACAAGAGGTCCAAGATCAAAAACAAAAGGTTGCAGATTATTTACAGGCACATCACTGAAACTAGGATGGAAAGCTGCTTAGTCTGTTATTAAGTATGCAGCCTTCTATTATGAATGCATCGAAACGATATGGCACATTTAACAGCATCAGAGCATTCTATATTAAAGTTCAATTAGACCCAGCCTTCGAGCATCTGGCAATGCCAGCTTGAGGAGTTAATGGGCTTAGGTATACTTAGGCTGCATAGCCTCTAACTGTGACTATTTTCTCACATGGCTTTTACTTACTCCGCAGCCTTATGTGCACTGTATGTGTCCAGAATTGTGCCTGCTGGCACAGTGTATACATACTGGAGGTGGCATTTGCACTAGGGAGGGGCATGCACATATAACCTGTCATAGCTCTGATTGCGCAATCATAGAACAGCCCCCATGTGCGGACATCACCTCCAACTGTATGAGGTGCAGTGAGGAAATGAGATCAGGAAGCACAATCCTGATTCTCCCACTAGCCAAAAAACTGTGGAATTACCATCTGCAGTCTATCCCCCCCCCCCAAGCATGGAACAATAACACCATCTTCCAAAATACTTAAGTTCTAGAACCACTTGGCATTCTGCTGCTCTTAAGCCTTGTCTATAAAAGAAGGCAATAGGAAATATTTCTCCTTTTTTTGGGGGGGGGGGGGAGAGAAGTAAGTCTATTCCAAAACAATTTGTCCTCCCACCTCTCTGTGGTTGTGATAAGCCTGGTATACCCTGTTGATGTGGCTCCTGCATTTGTTCAGGATGCAGAGTGGAGAGAACTGGGTTCAAATTCTACTGTAGTGATGAGACTCATAGAATTGTAGAGTTGGAAGGGACCCAGAGGGTCATTTAGTCCAACCCCCCTGCAATGCAGGAATTTTGGGTCTGACCTGATCTCTTAGTCTAATGTATCTTAAAGGGTTAAAACTGCATAAATTTGAGAGGACAAAACAGTAGAACCCATGCTTGCCAACCTGAGACACTTGGGGAAAGGGCAAAATAAAAAGGTTATTAAAAATGCAAGCCATTTTTACATAGGCTGAAAATCCTGTTGACACTTTTTAGATAAAACTTAATTTAAGTTGGGATTGCATTTCGGAGCTTAAAAAGCTTGTTTCTCCCTTGAGGAAGGTTTTGTGAATGTTCAAAGTTCCTTTCTGAGTCCTAATTCAAAGAACTTCATAAGCCTACCCAAAAATAAACATGGCATATTATTAAAACATTGGTCTTTCTTCAGCTACTGGCCTTTTTTCATCTGAATTTAAATTTGTATCACCTTTTCCAGTATTTTTTCTAATACTGGCTCTATTTTTACCTGGCTCTATTCACCCCCCCCCTTTGTTATATTAACTTTTGTTTCCTGATCTATCATGCAATAGAAACTACTCTGCTTTCCTTAATTTTCTTCTCGTCCAAATAGCAGCACTAGCATTCTGTTCTTACTTTTAATTTGTATTCAGCTTTTGATATTGCTTTATTTAAAGCACAGTCTATTTCTCTCTCAGGGTTCTGCTTTTCTTCCTTGTCTTTCTAGACACACTTTCATGTTCCAGTTCTAGGTACAGTGGTTGAAATCCAATGTTTTAATCCCTGAGTTAACTTCCATGCTGTTCTGAAGGGTCCCTACTTGTCTGCAACACATTTTTTGGGGTGCAGGGGTTTGGCAAGCTACTTAAAAGCATCTTAAAGCCTTTGATCTTATTTATGGGATTCATTGCCAGATTACACTTGGTTAACTGATTATTTTTCCATCTCTCTCTCTCTCTCTCTCTCAATTTTTTAATGATTGTCACTAACTTGTTTAAGCTAGCCTTTTTGGGAAAGGCACTATGGCTTTAATTTCTTCTTTGTTTTGTTCAATCATTTTATCGGTTTTTATTTGTTGTGTATATTAGATTATAAAACCCGGGCAGGGCATGTTTGCTTTTTTGTTCTGAACAAAGCCTAGATATTTAGACACTATTAATTATTTATGTTGTTTCTTTATTTCATGTGGTCAGAGATTTACAAAGCCCTTGAAAAACTGTCTGGCATTTATGTTTTTCATAGACTTATTAATAGAGCTGTAAAACTCCAGGACACTTGAGGACACTTCTGGGTTGTTGCACTTTCTCCTGGAATTCTCACACATATGGGTAGATGTCAGTATGTGATCTCGGGGCAATATGGGTGCACCTCCATAACCCATTGTGAAGTGGGCACTTCGTGATAAATAAAGGTAAAAGGTAAAGGGACCCCTGACCATTAGGTTCCAGTCGTGACCGGCTCTGGGGTTGCGGTGCTCATCTTGAGTTATTGGCCGAGGGAGCCGGCATACAGCTTCTGGGTCATGTGGCCAGCATGACAAAGCCGCTTCTGGCGAACCAGAGCAGCGCACGGAAACACCATTTACCTTCCCGCCGGAGCGGTACCTATTTATCTACTTGCACTTTGGCGTGCTTTCGAACTGCTAGGTTGGCAGGAGCTGGGACCGAGCAAAGGGAGCTAACCCCGTCGCAGGGATTCGAACCACCGACCTTCTGATCGGCAAGCCCTAGGCTCAGTGGTTTAACCCACAGTGCCACCTGCATCCCATTCGTGATAAATACCAATGGCTAATTGGTGCTCCTGCACAATTTAGCCAGCTTTCAGCAACAACAAACGCACACGCCTGGGCTTCTTGCAGTAAGAAAAGTGCTGGGAAATTACAGTGGAAAGTGCACCAGTGATGATGCCGCATACCTTCCACATATTTTTTGTGAAAGCAAATCAGGATGATTGCTCATTATTCACTCCTGTCATATAGCTCGAATCTCAACACAAACAAATCGGCTCATGCCAGATTCTAATGCACCACAAAAGGACTGGTGGAAGGAGCAAGGAACACTGTTGCTAAAGCTGCCTTTAAGATAAGAGTTACTTTCCTACACATATAGATAGTACTACCCCATGGATATTTCTGTAAGAGAAGCCTACACATCCATTATAACCATGTACAATTTACATCCAGATACAACGGACAAGGAATTATATGTCTGAAATACTGTAATTACTAAGAGTGCTCCGGAATTATTAGGAAGAGAGCACCATTATGCACATCCTAGGTTTTTTTAATGCTGTAAGAGAGGCATCAAAATGATGGTCATATATTTCCAGTTTCTAGGGAACCCATTTCGAAAGGCCCATTTTTAGCATATTTTTATATGGAACCAGAAGAATTTATACACTAATGGGTTCATTGATTATTATTGAGCTGTGGTTACTGAAATCATAGGGCTGGCAGAGGTGAGTCTCATGAGATCAAAACAAGCCTTTGGGGATAAGTCAGACTCCGTGTAATAATAATAATAATATATATCCCGCCCTCCCCGGCCAAGACCAAGTATAAAAACAATTGATTAAAATGCATCTTAAAAACAGGATTAAAATACAACTTAAAATGCAGCCTCATTTCAGTGGAAGCCCAGAATCAAATGTCAAATCTCCAACCAAGGCCAACCATCCAGACTGGTCCTACATGGGCCAGAAAAAAACCAGGGAAGTCCTCAAATAGGGGTTCCATCACATAAGGAAAAGGAAAGATGGGGAGGGGATCAGGCTGATTCAATATGAGGCAGCTTCATATGCAGATGCTGGGCTGGGCAGCAACTATCATGGAACACCTTTGTTAATTGCATATATTTGCAATCTACCAAAGCTGTGTTTCTTTTTTCTTTCTTTTTTGCAAAATGTTGCATTCACTCAGTGGATATGCAATATTATTGTGCAGTTCAGTAGGAGTAACACTTGATCTGACACTTTATAAAGGTTTTTTTAAATCAATGCCACTTGTAATAGCTGTGCTGATTTTGCCTTTCACTAAGGTCTCAATCGTAGTTTCTTCATCTGAAGTAGATTGAGACACATGTTGCACATGGCTGAACGAGGGAATTTGGAGTCATGGACAAAGCTACAACTAACAATTGTGCATAAAAATGATTTCCGACCACAAAACATTTGTTCTGATCATATACCCACTGCCTTGCTTTTTCCTGTGAAAGCCAAGATGAATCTCCAAGTCTAAATTATTATTGGGAATGAAAAGTGAGGTAGAAGAATGTAGCACTTGATTAATGGGTTCTGAGACTACAGACTGAATCACTGGCGCCAAGACCTTTTAGGGATCCTATAGGGTAAACACTTCTGAGAAAAGGACACAATTACTTTAATCTCTAACATTTTATCTCATAAAATATCTATATTGACTCAAGCCTATGGCTGCAATCCAGTGATACAGCTCTGCTTGAAAAGGTCTCTCAACTGTTGGCTATGGCAGGAAAAATCTATTAATATGTGTGCAGTTCCATCTGTCACTGTTGGCAATACCAAATCCCATGAATAGTTTTGGATATTGATATACATCATTGGGGTATTTTTGTGCTAATTACTGATGACATGGGGGAGAATATCCATTCCTTTATGCAACATTTCATTTGTTTATTTTGATTTTATCCTGACAAAACCCAATGTCCTGGAGTGTGTGTGTGTGTGTGTGTGTGTATATATATATATATATATATATATATATATATATATATATATTATCTAAGTGCTGCCTAACCTGAAGTGCTAGTAATGGAATTGAAGCCATAAGCTATACCGGACCCTGCTGAGCTATACTGGACCCTGCAACACATACATGCATTGCTCCCTGCCAACAGTGGTGTTTTGCACCACCCAAAACACACCAATGTGAGAAAGCCAGGGTCCATAGGAAGGGCTGAACCATAAGTAATGCGTAGTTTGACAGTACCTATCCTTTGGTCTGATGCAGCTTCTTTCGGACAAGTTTGCACTTAAAACCACTGCCCTTTTAAATTTGCAACAGCAAAATTCTATGGGTTAAATACCTTGGTCTCCTTTTATATGTCTAGTCTCCCAAGGATTGCTGATCCAGTGCAAGATCAAACACAAGGTACTCAGATCAGAGGCAGGCCAGATTATTAAAAGAACACAGTGACAGCTTGTACTTCTTTATCAGTCGAAACCACATTACACATCAACTGCAACCTGTCTGGCTTCCATGCTTGATTAACTTCCTTATTCAGTAGAAAACTCATTTGTATTCCGTGCTTGACTGAATGACAAATTGTCTATTGTGTTGTTCTGCTAAGAGATGTGTTAATAAACAGTGCTGGAGAAAGATGCATAGATGCCACAGTTAGAACATAGGCAGGCTCTAAAGCTGCAAAGTGGTGGTGAAGCGCATGCTGAGCCAGTGGCTGGCTCTTTCAATGCCAGAACGTTCTAACAAGGAGGCGTGTGCATGTATGTGTGTGGAAGAAGAGGGAAGAGGGAAATTGTTGTACACAGCAAGCCCTACTGGTACCACCTTCCCAAATGCAACTTCATTTCACAGACTGATCAGAAAAAGCAATGCTTTGTCCCCCCCCCCCCAGTAAGCAGTCTTTCCCTCCTTTGTGTGAAAAACAAGGTCCCGCCTCATACGGATTGGAAACATAGGTTTTTTTTCCTTAAGTTTCTTTCTTGACAAAAAACAACAACAGGCAACTAAGTAGTAGTCCCAGATATTTTATGCATTTAAGCAAAATTTTGGAAAACTCTGAAATGTGTTCTACTTCATGTGTCACATGACCTCAGGAATTTGAATTCATTTTTGTTGATGAGGGCGAGACTGAGATGTGAGGGTGGGTAAAATTGGACTAGCCAAAAAGCCCAGAGACATATTTTTGTTTTGTTTTAATTGAAGCTACCAACACATTTTTTATTTAATGATGAGGTCTTTTTTATTTTTACTTTTATATAGCTGAAATTTAGAGTTATTTTGTATTAAATTATTTTGTATTATTCTGGGCTCCATAAAGGAGCCAAGCAGTTTTCCAGAATACCTTCCTCTAATATATTTTTGAGTTTCAACCAATTGATTTTGACACTTCAAAGTGGATGGGCACTTTTAGTGGAGCACTGAATACATTTCCTCATTCAGTCACTTGATGCTTGTCACAATTCAAAAGGCACAAGCTGTGCATGGGTGTAAAAATTTAAGGGACTATAAATGACACATGGCAAAAAGTGGATAGTGGATTAGCATTCGCATTCCTTCTCCCCTCCTATTCATTTCACAATGGCGCTTTGCTGAGAAAAATGTGGTTTGTGAAGGAATGATCACCCAGCGTTGAGTGCCCTTGATTAATCTTAGAATTGATTTATTCTATGCTTGTTTGACTGGCTGCTGTATTGTATAAAATGTATTTCTGTCGCACTTCCCATACTTTTCAATTCAAGGGGTCCAAATAAAATAAGGTACAACCCAGGAAATGCTAAGCATACCAGCCCCACTGAAATGAATTGGAACATGATATTTAGGTGCGGATTTTATCAGTGGGACCCAAGCCTTCCTAACTTAGTTGGTTTCACTGCAAGGGGTGGCAGACAGTAGTACTGTTGTTGGTGTGAGCTACATTTTCAGGGTATGTTCAGTTCTGTATCTCTCTCTCTCTCAATCTCTATCTGCATTGTCAGGTTCCTGTTATTAAAAACAACAACAGATGTCAACATTGGACAATGACATAGAATGTAAATGTGCATTTTCTGGAGCTCTATTTCAGGCCAGACAAAGGAGGAAGGGGCAAGAAGGTAGAGTGAATTGTTGATTGGTAAAAAGGTCACACACACATATGTATATATCTGCGGTATAGATACACAAATATATCACACTGACAATGACAGAATGCAGAAGCACTGTTAGCTGCAGAGAAGACAGGTTGCTGGACACAAGGTGAAAGCTGGAAGCTACAGCTGTTAAATCTACTCTCTACTGCTGGCACAAAGATGGGGTGTGCTGCTCTCATAATGCCCTGTATCTGCAAGCACCTTACTAAGGTTAGTATATTGCATCTGCAAGGAAGTTGTCTCACAGTGGAGGAAAAAAAAGATGTGCTGCTGCCAAATCTTCATTTTCAGCATTATCTCAGGTTTTGGATTGTGCCTGGAGTCATTAAATATGAAAACCCGCAAACTGAACAAAACTTTACAAACTTGAAAATAAAGGAGGCAAATCTTATGAGGATTTTTTTCTATTCAGATTTGCGGGTTTTGTGAATTCTGATTATACTGTATTGGTCTAATACCTGCCATAACTTAACATCTAGAAACAAAGAGGATGATAAAAGTCTTTGCCATGTACCTAAGCATGGATCTGCCAGTACTGTAGTTTCTTAGTGGTAAAATGATGGATGCAATGCATACATCCATTTAATCAAAGGCATCTAAATAATTTAAATGTAGGTTGAAGTTAATTGGAAGCAAAAGCAGAATACTATTGAGTGCTTGTCGTGCAATATTTTGTCTTAGTGTAATTTGATACTTGTAGAAGAAAGCCTATACTTAAGCTGCTTGATGTCTTTTTTATCAGATTAAATGTGCACATTTACATATCATGGACAGTTTCCATCATCCTCTTGAAGTTCTAGATCAGAGTGCAGAAACCAGGAGAATAAGGTACCTGCTGTGTGGACTGCTGACAGAGGGTCCAGGCTGTGAGACATTACATTTGCCTCGTGGCTGTTTGCAATGAACAGGGGTAAAGAAAGAAGAATGTTCAGTCCAGGCAAATAAAGGCAAGCTACTGATGAAAAACAAATTAAAAAGTGCAGCAAAGGAAACACAAAATCAAATGAAGTTACTAATTTCCATGAATCAAGGAAACTGGCTTTTCTTTTCTGCTCCTAGTTGAATATGAAACTGAACGTACAACATGAACTTAAAATGACACTGTAGTCAATAAAACAATACAAAGAAAGTAAGTGCAGTGTATTAAAAAAAGAAACCTATGGTTAAATGCCTCAAACAATTTGCTGTATTAATTCATATCTATTCAAAAGTTACACTTTTGTTTGCTGATGCTTCAAAAATATATATTTTGTTTTTAATAATAACTATTATTATTTTAAGAAAATGTTTCCTTGTTTTGCATCAGTTAACTTTAGAGTCAGTAACTCTGCTTTCAGTATCACACTAACATCATTTGGCTTTTCATTGTTAAAACATTTTGGGGCCAGACTAAAGTTAACCCAGTCATGTAGACGTTGCTACTAGCACAACAAGCAGCACAAATCAGCTACATGAGATGGACTCTCTATACTACCAGGCTCCAGCAAGAATTTCAAAGAGTTACTGGCAAGTAGTGTGAAGGTGAGATATGTGATGTGGGCAAACTGCATGGTATGCCCTGTGCTACTTGCAATGCTTTTGGCTGCAGAAACTCACAGGGAAATCATTTCAGCTGACCTCCACGTGATTTGTCATAAAGTGTAGACCCTCCCCACAGTCTTAGTCTCTTCTTATGTGTTACTGGTTAATCATTATAGCAGCAATAGAAAGGTATATGGGTTGGATCCAGACCTGTCTGTGTGAATGGAAGTGGAGGCACCTCAGCTCTGTGACAGCTTTACAGGGGACAATAGAGGCTGTGAAGGGAGGAAAAACTGGAGAAAATCACTGCACCGCCCACTTCCTCCAGTGCTAGTGGAATTCCACTGAATGCAGCTCTGGATCCAACCCTATATATTTGTTATTAGTTCAAATTTGTTTTGGTGAAGATTATCTATTTGGAATATAAATCCAGGCCTTACAAAAAATATCTCAAATTTTCTTTTCTATTTGAAAAAGTTAAAGCTAATTTAAAAAATATACCTTAGAGAAATCATCTGTATCATACTGTACCCCAGAGAAGGTGATGATAAAAAGAAAAAAAAAGTTTATCAATCAACCAAACAGTGCTCTGTTTGAAGTGAGAAATACAGATTTAAGGCATTGAAATGGTGCCTGTTGCATTTCTAACCATTGTTTAGTGATTGTCTACTTGCTGCGATAAGCTGCTATTTCTACTCATATCCATAAGCTAACCATGATATATATAACTTATATTTTTGAAATGTTGAAAGATAAAAAAGTAATGACCCAGGAAACAAACAAGCCATGATTTTTGTGTATCTTCCCTTTGAAAAGCCAGTGTTCCTTTACATTCTCAAACTAGGATCTAAACGAAACTAGTGAATGTAGTGAAATCAATTTTAAGAGGCCGTAAGGTTCATAAAGACAGAACTCAGATTTTTTTTATAAGAGAGCAAATGAAAATTGATAGTTTTCTAAAAGCTAAGGAAAGCTGAATAATACTTAAATTAAAACGAACAAAAAGAATGAAAACCAAGTTCCCTACAGGACTCAAAGTGAAGAGTAGCACATTATGTGGCTCACAGACTGGCTTTGTATTATATTCCAGTGGCACAAAAGGAAAATGTAAGTAGGTGGAAGGGCGTGTCTGGTGGGTAGTATCAGGAATAAAAGAAAACAAATTATTATTCACACAAAACTTTGGCATATGCATGCCTGGAATGGTATTGCTTTTCCTCCTTCAGCAAGCCAGGGAGTGTGTTGTGTTGGAAAAACAACAACAACTTGCTTTCTCTGTTTGCTAAGAAATCAGCAGCATACCAAAGAAACAAGTTTTCATTGCCATCACCACCACAAAACAAAGAGCAACAGTTGGAATAATTTTGGTTGGGCTTTTGAGGGACACCCAGTGGTATCTGCCCACTTGCATAATGAAAATCCATTTGCACAACGTACCGGTAAATTCTGGTTTCTACCGTCTCCTCCAGCCCCCTGTGTGCCCCCCCCCCCAAATCTGCTCTAAAGTGTTCCTGACCCTCTTACTCAAGCAGATTTTGGGGGTCTCCAGGGAGTTCCAGGGAGGAAGAGAGCAAGGAGAAGTCCTGGTTCATGAGCGGATTATAAATTGAACTAGGACGGATCTCACCCTTTGACCTTTATTACAAAGGAGAAGGAAGACAAAGCTGGTCGTTGTCCACACTCAAAAAGAGCAATTCCACTCTGAACATGTGTATGGTGAATTTTATGAATATAAAATTGTTTTCTTTAGTCCCTGGGACTTCCCTACAACATTATCTTATCACTAATACTGATAGCTTAGCAGCTTCTGTGTTGTGTTTTGTAAGTAGCCCTACAATGTTACAGTATTCATTGGGTGACCTTAGAAATTGGATTTTTGATGAGGATGCCAACCAAGACAAAGCATCCATCATTGCTGCTCGCTACTCTACTTAGTACCCCCCAAATTAAGGCCAATCACTCAAGGCCTCATTACCTTGAGACTCTGACCTTGCCACAACTATGCAGGGCCTTTGTAGAACTAAGATTTCAACAGATGCCCTCAGCATATTTAGAGGGGAGATACAGTTGTACCTCGTGTTGCGTAACCTCCAGGTTATGGAATCTTCAGGTTATGGCTGTGGCAAACCCGGAAGTGGGTTTGCCGCTTGCGCATACGCAGAAGCGCTCTGCAGCGGCGTGTGTGCACGCAGAAGCAGTCCTCTGGTTACGGAATTTTTGGGATTCGGCCAGGTCTCCGGAACAGATCCTGTTCGTAACCGGAGGTACCACTGTACTGGGGAATGTCCCATACAGATTGCAAATGTATACATGGATGCAATCAGGTAGAGGACATCACACACAACCTGCTGACTTGCCCCCTGTATACAACGCCCAGAGGAAAATTTATATAGCCAATTCTTAATTGGCTTCCAGATTGATCTGCACAGGAAGTGACAGCTGAACTCCTAGCAGATAAACATCTATATATTACACACCAGGTAGCCAAATTTGCGCTGGCATCCAAGAAGCTCTGTTCTACCTATGTGAATGCACTCCAATCTTAAGTCTTAATGTTGTAAATTTCTTTTTATGTTGTAAACTATTACAGGTCACGTGTATGAATTTTGATTAAAGTTTCCTTTTATTCTCTGTTGTCCATTGTAAATGCCTTTGGCTATATACAATTAAAATATTTGAGTAACATGTCATGATGCACCTACCGCACTTTGAGTCCTGGTTTTACTATATATAGCATCTTATAATCCTGATTTCATGCAGGGAAGGAGATGCAGCAAAGTTTAGGGAGGCAGTGTTTTGTTGGAGGGAGAGCTCTTCTGGGTTGGTGCCTTTTTCTTGCCTATGAGGAGGAGGGAGGTGGTGTGGACCTGTCACCTGACTACAGCTACCTGGAGCTTCTACCCAAGAGCTAGCAGAAGGTTGGGACATTACCGTTCTCTGTCTGCTTGGAGTACTCCTTCCTGATACTGGACTGAGGGATCCTGAAGTGTCCAGCTCATCAGCGGATGACCAGGAGGACAGATCCTAAGGTTCAGAATCAGTGGATATTAGAAGGGAGAAAACACTATATATAAACTTGGTTCACAAAAAAGGACAAAAAATGCAGGCCAACTGCTCGCAATTTGAAACGAAGTTGCTACAGGTTATGCAACACAGTTTATGAAGACAAGCATACAAGTATTCTACCTTGCCTTGGGCAGGGAACTGTTATTTCTGGCCAAGTCAAGCCCGAGAAAACAGTTGCTCTTTAATGTGTGTGGGTTTTTTTTTAAGTAATAGGTGGTGTGTACACAATAAAAAATCCCTCTTGAATTGCAGATATTTTTTTTCCTACAGAGATATATACTAGACAGACTGAAAACTCATCATATTATTTGTACACTGTGGTATATGTTTTTTTTTAGTAAGGGGGAATAACAGAGGGACTACTTGCAATGGTAAGTATTCAAATCACCCTTTCAGTACTAAGACAGGTGTATAGTATTTTTATTCATTTGTCAGCTACAGGCTAGAAGTGCTGTGGCTATATTTTTTTTAAAAAATATACAGTATTTTGCAAAAAAAGAGTCAGATTTGGATCGTAGCAAAGCAGCAAAATATACTTTTAACAAATACATATTTGAGATGGAAAATACATTCTGTCCCCTATCAAAAAAACAAAGGGGTCTCTAGGGTTGATGTAATTTGCAGATGGACCACTGATATGGGTCATTGGCAACAAGGTTTTGGCTTTTGTTTTTTAACCACCATATTTTTCGCTCCATACGACGCACTTTTTTCCTCCTAAAAAGTGAGAGGAAATGTCTGTGCATCTTATGGAGCGAATGCATGGTCCCTGGAGCCAGATTGCCCAGGGGCGAAAAGCAGATCGTGCCTTTTTTGGGGGGGGAAGAGCTAAAGGCTAACAAGAGGGAAAGAGGGAGTTGAAAGGAACCCACTCAGCAGCTGATTGCAAGAGATCGGGGAGGGAGATAAGGGAGCTAGCTCCCTTGCCCAGGTCTCCATTGTTGAATGTTCTGCAGACGGAGGCTGCAGCGACATGTGACTGGCTGATTATATTATCTGTCTGGAAACTGTAGAAATGGCTCCCTTTCCTTTCCTAAAGAAAATGCAGAACTGTGAGTTGAACACCATAAAAACAGGATTTTTCTCTTTGCAAGGTAAGCTCAGCAACTTTGAGCTGATCCTCAAAAATGGAGCTTTCCCCCTTTGCAAAAAAAAGCTGCAGAACTGTGAGCTGATCCCCCCAAAACCAGGGCTTTTCCCATTTGCAAAAGAAGCTGCAAGAAGCTGCACAACTTTGAGCTGATCCCCAAAAAACCCAGGGCTTTCCCCCCTTCCCTCCTCTAAAAATTAGATGTGTCTTTTGGTCAGGTGCGTCTTATGGAGCGGAAAATACGGCAACTGGATTTCCCCCCAGAAACGGTAACTTCAGATTAAAGTGGGGGGTGGGGGCAGTGATCTAAGCATTTTGATGCCAATAATGCCATGTGTGCATTGCAAAAAAAAAAAAAAACTTGCATGAATGATGTCACAACAAACACTTGTCTGGAAGCAACCTAGCAGTGAACAGCTACAATGACTAGTAGATTTGCCATGGCAGAATGACTTACCAGCTGACTGCTTGAAACATCTAGGATTTTCTCCAGCTCCTTAATGCGATGTGAAACTTCTTTAAGGAGCATTTTGAGTCTGTTTCCAATCACATGGACCTTCTCTTTGGCTTCTAGACAATCCTTGCCTTCAGCATTGACTAGTAGTTGGCAGGACATGTCTTGAAGAGATGCCACCTTCAGCTGAGATTCTAGCAGTTCGCGTCTTATTTGCTGTCAGGAAGGGGGGGCAATCAGATACAATTTTGAATGAGTCAAAATGTAATTCAAATATTTTTCTGATCTTAAAACTCAGCAACACGGACAAGTAAAGCTAAATTACCATATGCTTGCTGTTGCAAATAAAAAAGAGATATCCAAATTCAAAAGAGAGGATTAATGATTGACATTTTATTCTAAAGGCATGTCTGAACTGCACACTATTTTGTAAGTTCTGCATTTTCTATAAATATGTCATTATTTCAGGGTTCTCACTGCAAAGAAAAATGTTTTAAAAACAGATTGATGGCTTTCTATACCAAATCAAGAAGATCTTAGCATTCCTGGTAGTCAATATCAGGAATATGCATTCTCAATTGGCACCAAAGGATCACAATATGTGTTCCAGATACTAGTTTCTATGTTCTTTTGTTATCTCTGAATTATTGTTCCTTTAGAGAAAGGTACTGTACCATTAGTAGCCTGTGGTGATCCTGCAGAGTGTCCGAATCCAGATTTGGATTGATAGGGACAATCTCGTTTTTCCTCCTGTCAATGTTCTCCAGCCACAGCAACAAACCGTGGCTCATCTCATGGAAATCCTAGAAGTGATAGATAGAAGTTTAATGCCAAATGTGTTTTTTGTGCTGCCCAGAACTCCAAAGATGCATTCAAATTTTACATTATCTGATCCTCCAAGCAATGAGTTGTGTGCATACATCCTTCTTCCCGCTCCCTGGCCCCACTTGACTTAACAGAACACTTCTAGGTTTGTCAAATTACAATCTGTTGTGATGTCAGAACTGGCAAACTGGTTTGAGCGACCCCTGTAAACTTGAATTGAACCAGTCTGCAGTTTTGCTTTGGAGTGGTTGCTCAGGTTCAGTAGCAACAACAAACCAGAGAGCATTATATTAAGCAGGCATATGAGGGGAAAACAAAGCAATTCTGCACAGCTTGATCTTCCAAACCACATTTCGATTGGCGAAAATTATGTATGAACAACATGTTAAGTGCAGTATGAAACATATGTAATGTTGTTCTGTGTAACATGGCACACTCTTGATGGCCTTGAGTATTTAATGCGCTGAACAGGAAGTAGCTACTAATATTACATCCTTGTTTTAATTACTTTTCACAGGAACAAAATCCTACATATGGTATAAGGCCTGTCACCTTAACAATATGCCAAAAACATCAAGATAGAAAATGTGCAAGGCAGATTTCAGGAAGCAATTTAGGAAATGTGCAACAGATTTTACCTAACGCACCAAAATCTTATAGTAATTAGGCTTCTGGGCTTTAAAAATACTTGCTTTTTATGCTCTTGTCTAAAATGTCTCTGTGATATATTCAAGGCAGGATATGATGGTGTGCACACATTAAAGTAACTCATTTAAGAAAATGAATGTAATTGGTGCAACATCTAATCCGAGAGTCAAAGGGGAATGATTTTGCATAGAGCAGAACAGACCTGACATTGCATTAGAGCGTTCTGCAGTGAACAGCGCCATTCTTCTAGCATACTACAGACATGATCCCAGCGCATGTTCATCTGAGACAACCGTTCCTGCAGTTTCTTGTTTTCCTCACTGTCAGACTGCATGAATTCTGAGCTGCAAAGGTTGATGGACAAAATGATGGCTTTGCGGTTATCAACGGCCTTCTGTAGCTCCTTGGGGATTGAAGAGAGACGGGAGTAAGCTTTTTTACGGGAAACATGCTTGAAAATTCAAGAAGAAACAAGTTCCACTATCTCTTTTAAAGTTTCATAACTTAAAAGACAGTTACTGTGTCTTTATTTTTAAAAGTGATATGTCTGGCCTCTGACTAGAAAGAACCCATTTTTATAAATGGCTCCGATTTAATGTTTGCAGTAGAATTCAGAACAAACTAATAAAGCCTTATGGCACTTTTTTCATACTCCAGACGGTACACATAACCATAGCTGCCAAGTTTTCCCTTTTCTCGCGAGGAAGCCTATTCAGCATAAGGGAAAATCCCTTAAAAAAAGGGATAACTTGGCAGCTATGCACATAACCTGCTTTCAGACTGTTGCTATTTTTGGAGTGTGGGGGATTCAATTACACACTGGCAAATTCAGATCTCACAATTATAGTGGATTGGGAGGCCTTGTGCAAGAAATCTGCTTCCCCCCCCCAAAATGACTTTTTGACGGAAGTGAATGGAAATTGCACTGGAAAGTGTGGGATAGTAGTTGTTTTGATGCAATGTCGTCTAGTCTCTCATCAAACAAATGAGGATGAATGCTCATTAAATAGACATCATCATCTAGCTTTCCCTTAAACAAAATTAGGATCAATGCTCAATAAGCATGTCATCTGGAAGCAAGTATTTAAATAATTTGGGAAGGATTAAAGGTTGTGCTATGGCAATTGTTCCATCAGGATAAACATTTCTGTTTACTATGTGGAATGATCCCCCTCCCCTGCCCATGCTGTTCTGGAGGGTCTCCAGATTCCCCTAAACGAGTTTGGGGTGTGGGGATTGAGAAGGGGGAAAGCCCAACTATAGTAGTGGAACCCATTGTGGGCTAGTTAGTGGGAGTTGTTAGCTGAATCTGCCCCATACAACTTCAAAAAAGTAAAAAAGTGTGAATGTCAAAAAGCTGAGACAGATAGTGTGCTGTGTCCTGGACTAGTCTAATTTAGAACAAGCCTCTGAATTTCACATCAAAGAGGGAATTACCTGTCTCTAGAGCAAATGAATTGATGTCATCATTTGGCTTAGCTGAAGTACTGGAGCCTTAGTTTATGAGGCTTTAATTCAAGCCAATTCAGGCCCAAAGGAAATATTAATGCCAGATTCATGTAAGGAAATTATCCTCTGGATATTCTGGAAACAGCTATGGGCCCACCTGGAGAAGTATCTCATACACACATAAGATACACTGTTAAACTCATTCATACCTAGAGTGTAGGCATTAGTCCCTGTCTGACAAATTCCAAAAGAAAAAATATTAACCAAAAGGAAGTCTGATGTTGACCATACTGTGCACTGGTAAACAAGCAGAGTTCTTTGCTTGGTTCTCTCAAAATGCCATGAATTTAGCTGATCTGAGTTGGCAGCCTCATAGTGCTCCTTGTAAAGAATGCCTGGTTGCCCTCCCCTTGGCTTGCCTCTTTAGAGCAAAATCTTCTGTCAACCATCTTAACCATCTGCCACCTTGAGTGTCTTTGGAGAAAGATGTGGGATATGAAGAGAATGAATGAATGAATAATAAAATGAATATAAACACTGGCATACTGCACGACTTAAAGAAGAAGAAGAAAACTCCAATGAAATTGACTATCATAGCCTTTCATTTCCAGTCCTTTAGTATATGAAGAAGCGCAGGGTCCAGAAACTGGCAGTGCTTTTTCAAAAGGAGCTGAAATGGCACCTCACAAAAATAAAGCATATTAGAAAATCAACAGAAAAGAAGACCAGGAATTAGAACCTACCTTCAGTTTTTTAATCCGCAGCTCAATGGTTTGTATATCCGTGCTGAGATCAAGGCAACACAGTTGTTCCAACTCTTCTTCAGTTTCTCCAAGCCAAACCCAGATGCTGTTTAGGTCAGAACTAAATTGCTGCCATTGCTGAAGATTCTGTTTCATCCTCAGTTCTTTACTTAAGGCCTGGGCCTGGATTAACTCCCACCGATCAATCACACCTAAAGGGAAAAAGGTTTCTCTGTAAGAGCAACTTCCTGCCTGACTCCCCCGCCCCCTGCCATATTCCACCACACGTTAGCATGATCAAGAAACAAAATCTAGGGTGAAGATGTGCAGACAGAGGCAAGTTAAATTCTGGGGTGACCAGGGACTCATTTAGTTTCCATTCCAATAGTAACCCCTGAGGACACTCATATAAGTGAATGCCTGCCACCCAGTCTTAGAATGAAAAGTAATGCACTGAGCTTGGGGGCTGCCTGGACCAAATACCACTGATAGGGGCACCATGGAGGAAAGAATGTGTACAGAGCTCACAGAGAGACATTCAGAGTCCCTTCTAGTTAAGGCTGAGCAAGGCTCTGGTGGTACTGATGGTGCAGAAGTTTTCTGAAAGCCTAACTTTGGGCTAACTTAGTTGCTAAGTGTTTTGAAATCCTCATGGTTATTTATGTTCTCTCTAGATTTAATAATTTGAGGGCAGGAAGCAAGAGTGTCAACTTGGCCCCACGACCATGGATGCCTGGGGCCGTGGGTTACATGCAGTGTGCATGGCCCTGGCACTGAAATTTGTGGGTGCCCGGACCCTTCATGTGCAATTTTGTGGGTGCTCGGGCACCCGGGGAGTTGGCACCTATGGCAGGAAGCATTTCCCTCACTCTGAAATGGCTTCAGGACTATGGTACACATAGTTATACTGCACCCATTATAGTGGACATTTTGTTAGGAAACGTAGATTCTGTATTTACTCTACCGTGTTTCTCAAAAAATAAGACACCGTCTTATATTTATTTTTCCTCAAAAAAATACACGGTGGCTTATTTTCAGGGGATGTCTTATTTTTTTTATTAAGTATGGTACAGTTTAACCTACAAGGTTAAACTGCCTATCACTATGGCTTATTTTCGGGGTATGGCTTATTTTAGGAGAAACACGGCATATATACGCTGTTAATTGATAAAGTAATAGCCCAAATAAGACAATTCTCACAGAAGGAGTTGTGCTGATTAATTTACCACAGCATCCAAAAATTGCACTAATCATTATCATGACATGCTAAATTAACTAATGAAAGGGGTGGTTACTATGCTGTTTTCATTAAGGGCTATAACGAAGCTTCACACAAGCAAATCAGTCTGAGAATTTCCCACCAGATTCAATTAACTGTGACACTCACTCCCCTGGCTCCACCATTACAAAAAGTTCCAGACTCCAAGGCAAAAATCTTAAAACAAAAACAAAAACCCACTTCTAATTTCAGGTTGAGATTCATGTTATTTTTTAATTGCATGACTGCTATGACAGAAATCAATAAAGCTTCCTCTCATCTTGGTGACTGCTACCCAGACCTCCAGTAGCACTTATATTTGATCAGCCTGTTAATTTGTATTAAATATGGAGCTTTGCTCTCTTCATCCATAACCTAAAAACCACACCCCCAATAAGCATTACAGTAAGCCTGCAACTTATGTGGGGGTTACATTCATGCCTAAAGTGAAAATCAAGTATAGTCAAAACCAGTGCTTTTTTCCCTGGCAGTACTCAAGGGTAGACACTACCGGCACCTTTTCTTCTAGAAGAAAAGCATTGCTTACAAATGTGGCATTTACTGTAATAACTTCATGCTGAGTACCAGGACCTATTTTTCTAGAAGAAAAGCACTGGGACTCAAAATCCATTGGAGTTGAATGGCGGGTGGGATTGCCAAAGTCATTGCCCTCAGAACCCCACCCCCTTTCTGCCTGTTGTTTGTTTGTTTTGCCATGCACATGAAGCTGAAGGCACACAAGTAAAATGTGTGTAAGTTGTGGGCTTACTGTATTCCAGTTTGTTCATAAATTCCATTTCAGTTAGCTCACTTCGATCCACTGCCTCAACATAAACCAAGACGGAAGCAGCACCAAGTTTCTGAGATATACTATTTTAAAAAAATCTATAACAACATTCAACATTTGCTGGGAACATATATTAAGTAAGTGCCATGCAGGAAAAACAGCAGTGCAAGCTCATGCCTGTTTCTCACAGAAAGCCCCACTGACCTCAGTGGGACTTACTCCCTATCTAAGTGTGCATAGAGGAGTCTACCCTAAGAGCTTCAAGGAAAATACTTGATTTATAAGTATTTTATAAGGCACCATCTTATAAAGACCCATAAAGTCATTTCATACAATCCATTAAATTTAAAATAGACAGTGTGTCACCCTGATACAAGTCTTTAAACAAAGTCATTAGGAAATTACTCGCATCAGCCTCTTGAATCTCTCTCCCTCAGAATGAGTGGAACAACTTAAGCCAGCTTCCATAAATATTGTCTCAAGAATGAAATTGGATAAGAGCCCCAGAAAACTGTTGTCATCCTGATGTACCAATGATATTGTGTGTCCCATGATCAAACAGTGAACCGAAGATTCCAAAAGATTGTGCAATCCCCTGCTAATTTCTTGGTAAAGACCATTAACCAAAGCTGCCACTGCAGTCTCGGTGCTGCTCCAAAATCAGATTGTAAAGAATCCAAAAAACAGCTGTCACCCAGATGTGCAAACGGTATACGATGTGCTTCCATGGTTCAATGCTGCACGTCATTATCACTTGTTTTCCTCACATTTCAAGTTCAGTTCTGAATATTACTTACCGGCTGTTTGTGTCTCCGTGCTATTCAGGTTAATAAATCCAGACAGCTTCTCCTCTTCCTCTTTCAGTTTGTGCTCAAGTCTTCTTACTGAATCTATGCTCCCACTGCATTCACCCAGAAGTTTCATCTGTTTGAAAAACAGAGAAACCACTTCTCATTATTCATGACCATGCTGGAGAAACAACAGAACTAAGAGCAAAATCCTAGGAATGTTTACTCAGAAGCAAGAAGAAGAGTAAGAAGTAAGTCCCACTGAGTTTAATACATGGGATTATATCTTAAGATTCTAACTACAAAACAATGTGCCTACTATTTCTTCATATAAGTCATTCCATGATGTGGTAGGTAGAACTCCACTTTCTCAATGGTTTGAAAATTTTGTATGGCTATCCCCTTGTTTTAATGGCAATTAAACACAAGAAAGAGAGTGATTATGGGTCAACAGAAATGTTTTTGCTATTGCTGGAATTCCAGCTATTTAACTAAGAAACTAATGCAGAGTATAAAGATGAAGGAGCTAAAACTGAGACCACAGTTCGCTTTTAACAGGCACTTCAGGAATTATTGTTAATGTTTTCTTTAGTGAGATGTGGGTTGTTGCTGAGCAAGTACTAAATCTACAGTAATTCACCAGACTGGGATCTAAAAACCCTTGGAAAAACCCCACTTAAGGTGTACATCCAGTGCAATTTTTAAAAGAAAGATTGCAAAGGGTTGCACTAGATGACTCTCATGGTCTCTTCCAACACTACAATTCTAGGATTTCATGCATCACAAACTGTTTTTGAGAGATCAGTTTCAAAAGAGGTTTCCTGTGTGATATGGTGGTGGCGGCAGCTGTCCAGGAGTCCCCTGCACAAGCAGAACTAGTTGCATGGCTCACTGTATCCTTGCCCACCTGTCCAGATCATAGTTCACCATGTCACACAAATCTTCAAAATGTTGGTGTGTGTGTGTGTGTGTGTGTGTGTGTGTGTGTGTTACTGTTGCCTCTCCTTTCCCTCTGCTGTCTCCCCAGCACTGATTTATTAAGTTGCTGTTTTTTTCATAAGTTACCAGCTCTATTCTTCCCTGCCTGTGTCTGCTTTCCATTGCAGCTCCTGACTGCTGGAATGCTCTTCCTCCTTTCATTTTGGCGTTCAAGAAATCTGAGGAGGAATCTGTTCACTCCCAGATCCTTTACCCCCCCCCCCCTAGTATTGTCCTGTTTTTAATTATTTTTCAAGCCTTGCTTGTCTTTGTATGGATTTAGCTTTAGGTGGCACACATGTACCCCCCCCCCCCAAAAAAAAAATCTGAAGGAAAAAAGCTTCAAAAGGAGAACTCTACAACTCTACAAACAGCCCTATCATAGCACAGAATGCCGAGAGACTGAGAGGGTGTGGGGGAAACCCTGAGATGGAGAAATAGAACAGAGTGGTTGAACAGGAGGAAAGAGAAAATGTACATGGAAGAAACAACACCATCATCTGGGTTGATCACTTCCTGGTTCACACTAAGAAGTTATTTTAACTGTCTCTAGGGAGGGAAGAAAAAGTTGCCCAATGATATCAGTGTAGAACCCAAAACATTTAATGCACCTAAACCAGGTGCGAGTGACTTCAAACTCTAAAGGCAGGAAAGAATTTCTACCAGTTCTCAGTTTTTATTCAGTGTGAGACATTTAAGAAACAACCCTGATAAGGAAAATTCCAAAGCAAAGCAGTTCACTGTCCCTAAATTATTAGCCTAAAGTAGCTATTCCCAGAAAAGAGTGACTTATAACAGCCCAGAAGTGTACGGTATCTCTCACACTGTGAGTCAGACTCTAGGTGATTTACTGTGTTGTCCAGAGGTATTAGATCCATACTGCAAGCTGGGCTGAAGCTGATAGTACCTTACAACAATCCTGCAGTGTTATCCATTGCTTTCTCCGCCCACCCCTGTTCCCACAATTCAGATTGGGCTGACAAAATAGTATACAAAAATCCCGCAGTACAAATCATTTTTATATCTATTGCAAGTAGAAGTGATAGGCTGACAAGAGTGGTTTTCCTGTGGTGTAGCACACTGTTAATATTGCAATCCAGAGGTGGGATTACTTAAATTTACTCAGTCCAAATCAATCACTTAATTGCTGGGGGAAACCTCACGCTCCATTGACTTCCATGCATAGTGGCTGCAGTTAATATGCAACAACTAAAAGGAATAATAAATTTTACATTTGATGGAAGGAACTATATCTGATGCGAACTTTCACCCCCTCCCCCACAAACCCCATCAGCAACTGGCTCAGGTAAGACACACACACTACAAATAGCAGCAACATTTTTGTTGTGGTACCTCATTTGTTTTTCTTATGTAACCACATTGTGTGCATTGCGATGATCCATAACCGCAATGGTTATTTGCATGCTGAAACACAACACTTGTATCTTCTACCAATATAAACCTGACAAACCAGGCTGTAGCCTGTGATAACTTGTGCCACAAAGTATATTGGTGTCACAGGACCTTATAATTTTTTGCTGGCTCTTTAACTCAAGGACAGTTATTTTATGTCCAGCCACCAGGGGGCTAAGCTCACAATACTTACATAGCCTTTGTAGCTAGAATCTAGTTCCGGCCCTGTTGGCGTTTTACTGCGGATTATGTTCTCCGTTTGCTGTATTTGGAAACGGCTGGTGTCTAAGGCCTTGTCAAGCTGTCGGATGTGTGTTTCTAAGGAACACGGTTCTCCTGTAGAAAATATAGACAGATAGATGTTGCCAAACCAACAAATTGAAATGTCTCAGTGAGAAGGAGAAAAAACTGAAGGTGGTGCTACTAGGTTTGAAAGCATGACAAAGAGTTAATTACAATAGCATGCAGGTGACAATTAGATTTGTAACTATTGTACAAACATATCTGCAACTATGTTGGTTAGTGTGTGTACTGAGAAATGAAGAATTTTTAGGCAGGACCTATCAGGAAAATTCAATTCCCAAAAACAATTCTGGAAGACCAAGCACTCTGCACTCGTTTCATTGTATCCTCAGACATTTTGCAGTATTTGTGCTAAGCAGGCAACTGGTAAGAGCCTAGAAACTGCTGCACTCCCTACACACCCTGTATAAATGTTGGGGAAGTTTATAGTCTCAGCGTGCACATACACATTTACTTGAGAGTAAGTCCCTCTGAATTCAAAAGGGCTAACTTTTGAGTACGTATATTCCTGCGTATAAGGCTACTTTTTAACCCAGGAAAATCTTCTCAAAAGTCGGGGGGTCATCTTATACGCCGGGTCGTATTTCTTATACGGCGAGTATATCCCAAACTCTATATTTTAACTGGAAAAGTTGGGGGTCGTCTTATACGCCCAGTCGTATTATACGCCAGAATATAGATGTGTATAAAAAGGTAAAGGGACCCCTGACCGTCAGGTGCAGTCACAAACGACTCTGGGGTTGCGGCGCTCATCTCGCTTTACTGGCCAAGGGAGCTGGCGTACAGCTTCCGGGTCATGTGGCCAGCATGACAAAGCCGCTTCTGGCGAACCAGAGTAGCGCACAGAAATGCCGTTTACCTTCCCTACTTGCACTTTGATGTGCTTTCGAACTGCTAGGAGGGCAGGAGCTGGGACCGAGCAACGGGAGCTCATCCCGTTGCGGGGATTTGAACCGCTGACCTTCCGATCGGCAAGCCCTAGGCTCTGTGGTTTAGACCACAGCGCCACCCACGTGTATACCCATGTGTACAGCGTTGTACAAATAAATAAAGTTTTCTTATATTTTCCTGAAAACTCGAAAATAGTTGTAATGCCTCTGAGCATTACTGCTAATTTTCTGGTATGGCAAGAAGGGATTATGCTAAAACTCATGGAAATCAGGAAGCACATGGCCTTCAACAGTAAATTAAACTGTAAAGCAGTGCAGTGACCATAGGACAAATCTTTTGCTGTGGAAAATGACTTAAAAACTCCTCCATTAAAGCCATTTCAGGGTGCCTTATTTCTTCTACAGAAATATTGGGCAATAGCCTGTATCTTACTAATATTGTGATATTTCAAACTGTGCAAGAGGGTTAGAGAATGTAGAATCAGAGAGGGAGATGTTATCCTATTTTCACACCCTCTTCTCCCAATCCTCCCAAGCTGATTCATTCTGGGGTGTGTGTGTGGAATGTTAGTGATAATGCACATCAGATTTGTTTAAGGAAGATGTAAGTCAGAGGCTCTGGCTTTTGAGCAGTGTGTTATCCTAAATATCCTTTTACCTGTGATTCTATGATTTCTATCTCCCACCTCTCCCCAGGAAGCACAAGTTACATGAATGGCATATTCCCCCTCAACTCATAGGCTATGCAACAGGAATATTAATACCATTATTCTAAGCAGAATACTAAATATATAAGCAAATATCCTTATTTTCTATCAACACGCTGGTACTGATATGTGAGGAAGAGTGGCTGGGATAAGTAGTGACTAAGAAAGCAGATGTGCCAAGAAAGAAGAAAGTGTTATTGGTGGTTTAGGTCTGACAGTCTATATGATTTCTGTTGCCTACCATAGACATTTCTAAGAGCATTTTCAGTAAGTTTTATATAGGCCTCGGGGCTCCCAGGGATCACTATATCTGGAAAAATAAAACACAACCCAAAATGACTGCTTATCAACAATTATTTCACTCTCCTTTCTTTCAGGCACTGAATCTCCCAAAAGGAGAGTAAACCACCAGTTCTACTGCTTTTGAGACATTAACTGAAATTAATCTTTGCGGATTCTCCAAAAATGGTTCAAGGATCCAAGTGAAACAGGCAATAAGGAGAAACCCAAATGTTCAATTACAGTACATGATGAGAGACCAGAACTGTGTATTTCAGTAGGACCAAACGTGCATCTTCTTGTACTTCTGGTAATGAATCCTCATGAACAGCAGCCTATTCTGTGACTTTAATTTGTTTTAACTGCATTTATTTATTTATTTATTTAAAATAGTTCTAGCCCACCCTGGGACCTACTGGTGAACAGCATCTGGGATCAGCATGCTGGGTAAGGTCAGCCTTTAGTCTGACCGACCTAGCAGGGATGTTCTTGTAATTCCCAGCTAAATCTCAGTTTTTGTATTGTTAGGAGTATGTATAACTGATTACACATGCTTCCTGTTTGACATGGAAATCAGTGTTTTGTAACTATGTATTAGGCCAGGACACAAAAATATAAATCAGGCTTAGGTTTGTGGCAGATATGCTCACTTTTTAAAGCCTCATTAAATTCCATAGTACTATGGAAACACTCACAGGATCAAGTTGACGCCATCCTTTTACCTCTGCTGCACTGTCCCACAGAAACTGTCTTATTAAAATATTCTGCATGTTGTTATTTTCTAGGACCAGCATGATCACACAGGTAAGCATGTTTAACCCATGAGTCTTAAGAGTAAAAATGGCACTGATGTCAACTCCTGTCTTACCTAAACAAGGGGTGTGCCTGCTCCTTTTTGAACATGGCACCCATGAGTTTGCCTCCACAGACCTTAGCTGTGTGCTAGGCAAGGCAGTGTGGGGTGATTTTTCACACATCACTGTGGTGGCTTGGAATACAGCAGCTGGCATTGCAGAAGCATCCCCTTTACTAGTTCAACACATGGGGGCTAATTAAAAATGAAATTCATCAAAGTTCATGAGACTAGGCCCTGAACCACAATGTCTTCAAGCCCAGCTATTAACTAACCTCAAAGTTTTCCAAGAACATTTGCCTTCCGTGACTGCTATGACTAATAGGGTAGTGCCAGCTAATCTATTCTGTCTGAAAAAATCTCTTCCAGTTCCTTCTCTGACAGTCTATGAAAATTTCCTAAAAAGCAACCATATGTCAGAGCTGGTCATGTAACTGGAAACTTTATGCCAAGAACTAGGGCAATAAAGGTCAGCAGCAGAAGTCCTGGGGGGGACGGGACCCAGCCCCATTTCATCTGATTTAGAAATGTCTCTGCAGAGCTGTATAAAGGGATTAGAGATGAGTGAGTGATTATACCTGCTAGGCTTGCTGCTCCTCTGAGATAAAACTCTTTGTCTTCTTGCCCCTCCACTTCTTCAGAATGCAACGCTCTAGAAACGGCCGTCTCCAGGTCTCGGCTCAGGTCATAGTCATGATCCCATTCCAAGGGGATGGAATCTACACTAGCAGGAGTGTCACGTCCTGACCTTTCACTTCGGAGAGGCTGGGGAAGAGACAGTGAGAGGTTGGAGGAAGGGTGTGGGGAGAGGACACTGTCTGCAGATTTGTCATGCCAGTGTATGTCAGAAAGATCTCCCGCTTCATCCAGGTCCACTTCGCGATCAGAGAGGTCATGCTCATCATCTGTGAGCTAGAAGGAAACATTAAAGAGTCAATTAATAGTCTTCTCAGTGGACCAGTGCTAGTTCTAGCTAGGTCAGTAAGATAAAAGTGTCATTGCGTAACATTCAAACTCACAACATTCTCATTATGCTTCTTTCTTTTCTGGTTTTATGGGTGTGTTGTTGTTTTTAAAACTCCCATATAACACTAATAAAATAAGCTAAAAATAAGCATGTCTTGTATGTTTAGTACTCATCTCTATGGCTGCCTTTCAGGTAATTGTCTCTGTTAGATAACATCTCCTTCCAGTCAGGAAATTTACTGCAGTATCTCGGAAATGAGCCCAAATAGTCATGCATTTGGACCAGGACTAGGTCCTTTTCTTTCATCTTCTGAAAAAAGCAGTCTGATTTCCAAATATTTCTTATGTACTTCTCTTTTGCATTTTCAGCCTGAAAACTTAAATGAATAATGATGCCTATTTAGATTTAGAAGTGTACCTTTCTGCATAGACACAAAATAATGGTCCAGTGGGATCCACTGTGCAGTCCATTATGGATTGTGTAGCTCTGATCTTGCAAATTTCATGCTTATGCATTCACAAAGCTTTAAATTTACCATACTGAATGTCCTACCTCTGTAAGGCTTTAAACAATTGCTTATGGTGGGGGGGGGGGGACTTACCGGGAGGCGGATTAGTTTTTTATGATACCGTTCAACTCGGCCAAAGACCTCCTGGCAGTATCGCCGAAGCTCATCAAGCTCTTCTTCAATGACAGCTGCATCCAGAGGCTCACTTTTTTCTATCAGCTGCTCACCCTGGGCAATGATCTGTTCAATTTTGTTGTTGTTCAATGATATCTCCTGCTGAAAGGCCTACATAGCATAGGTATAATGACATTTTAAGGGGGGGGGGGATGTTTCCAGTAAACATATTAATTAAAAGATCATTATACCACCTGTTATTTAAATGCAGATATTTCAAGACAGTTCAGATAACCATTAAACCGGTTCATTTACTGAGAATGTTGTATCTATAAAACATTTATATTATGGAGAGTATCTAAATCAGTCTTCTGTAACCTAGTGCTCTCCAGATCTCTCGGGACTTCAACTCCCATCAGTCCTCACCAGCACTGGCTAGGGATGATGGAAGTGGTAATTCCAAACATCTGTGGGGCACCAGGTTGCTGAAGCCTGGTATACAACAAGCACCCAGCTGACCAGGCAGTTGATTATCCCATAGGTAAACAAAATAGAAGGAAGAACATAAAGATTCTCAAGCCATGCTCTTGCATTGTCAAGCTGCTTAAGAAGCTGATCAAAAAAGATAATGTATATTGTATTCTATTTTATTTTGTTATTATACACCACCTGGAAATAACACACAGAGATCCTGCATTCCTAATCTGTTGTTAGTTGGTGACAATTTCACTTTTATTTAAGTTCTTTCAGACTCAGGTGCATACCAAGGTTTTATAATATTTAAACAGTTATCAGTGTAAACAAAATATAAGTGTTTTTTGAGGCACCATCTACAACACAGTTGTTCAGTCATGGTGCCTTCAGCAATAGCCCAAAAGATATAATTTGTGGGCAAGTTCAGACAGAAGAGGTGATCCCATCTACTGCCGGGAGTCTATATTCAGTTCTGTCACCACACACACCTGAGTCCTGGAACAAAAGTATCCTTAGTTGTTTTATACTGCAGAGCTAATGCAAAATAGGCACACAGGTGAAAAGTCAACTTGACTTCAAAACAAAACAAAACAAAACAAAACAAAACAAAACATGCCACTAGTATCATAGGACCAACCTAGACATTTGGCAGAAGACATGAATCCAGGAACTCCTCTGAGTATGGGGAACCACAACTGCCACCAAGAGAAGCAATGACAATGGACCCTTAATCTTTGCTCCATCTACTGTTTCCCACTGTGACGTGGAAGGGAAGGGCTGTGGCTCAGTGGCAGAACACATACTTTACAAAAGGTCCCAGGTTCAATCCCCAGAATCTCCATGTAGGGATGGAAATATTCACTGTCTGAAAGCCTTCAGAGCTGTTGTCACTCAATGTGGATAATGCTACACTAGATGGACCAATGGCCTGATTCAGTATAAGGCAACTTCCATATGAGAATCTTTAGTTAGGACAAAGCTTGGGTGCTGTCCAACCGAAATGTCCCATCAGCTCAAAAATGTTCACTTGTGCAAAGGGACCTTCTCCTCTCTACTCCCCTGTGTGCACCTTGTCCCCTCTCCATATCTGCTGTGGAGGGTTGAGGGTAAATCCAGTACAGATTTAGGGAGCACGCGGGGGAGGTGGTGCTCTTGGGCAAGTGGAAATCCTTGCACTGATGGAAGGCTTACTTGGTGCTACTTTAGATACAACCCAGTGATTTGTGCTGGGCATTTCTCCATCTCTTCTCTAAATATGGGTAAAGAAAAGCAACTCGTGAACAAACAATTAAACTTTCAGATGTCATCTGTTTGCTTTCGCATGTCAGAACTGATTTACTTGATGTGGACTGAGAATCCCACTTAGTGCTTTCCTTTCCATTTTCATGTTTATGAAACTTGCCTTGAATAAACCTTTTAAATAATGTGTAAAGTGCTTATTGGGTTTGTTTGTTTTTGTTACTGTGTGTATAGGTTGTATCTCTATACCTTGAGCTGCTTTATCTTGGCCTGAACATCACACTCTGAGAAATGTTCAATATTGGTTAACTGTAGATCCATCTCTGTAAGCCAGACTAGAATGCTGTCCCGTGCCGTCTCAAACTCCTCACGCTGACCAATGAAATGCTAAAAAAGGAAATAAACCTGATTTAAATGCTTATAGCTTTTCAACTTTACCAAAAGAACTTAAATAAAACCACCACAAGCACCACATCAATTAATAAAACTGCAATGTTCTCAACAGCAACCCCCCCCCATCCAAAAATATACCACCATAAGGAATGAACTACGAATGGAGAAATACTTTAAGTCTTCGGAGGATGGAGGTCACTCGCTTTTGTAAATTGTCCCATCTCTGGTTTCCTTCATGGACCATCTGCTTGAGGCTGCAAGCAGAGTCAGTGCGGTTCTCTCGGGCCAAGCGGCGGTACTGCTTGTTAATCAGTTCCAGCTGAGTCAGGCTTTCGTGAACTTGCCGCTGAAAAGCCTACAAGAATAGCAGCAACAAAAGAGCCTATTAGAGCACTGGCCTCTGTAAATCATGGTTTGTATTTTCCTTTTCCTTGACCTTGGCAACAGTACCACAGAACAGATCTTTGTAGATGGAAATTACTATCAAGGATATTACAGTACATGCATGTATGAAGGGGTAATTGAAGAAGTGACTTTTGATTGGTGCTACAATATTCTACTAAGAATAAATCAGTTCAGTTTTCCCTTAAGTGAATCCAGAGCTACACAACACATGTGATACTGGGATGTGACCGGATGAGAACAAAAGTGCTGCATCCTGTTTTCACAGTGGCCAATAAGATGCCTATGGGAAGCTTGCATGCAGGGTACAACACCATTCTCTCCATTTGTGAGTCTCATATGATCAAAACCTTTTTTGTTATGGGAATTCAAGGATTGAGATAGGATGTTGGGCAGTAATCATTTATGATCCTACAAAATATCCTCTTGGAAAACTAAGTAGATGGTGTGTGTGTGTGTGTGCGTGTGTGTGTGTGTTTGGGTGTGCTAAATCAACACCGGGAGTGGGAATGAATTTTCCATTACAAGAAATTGGCTAAAGAGGCTAGTCATAATTTTTCCGTTGTCCTGTAGCTTGGTGTTTTTCCTCGAGTTATTAAAAGTTTTGAAGCAGCAAAAATCCCCACAGGATTCTTCCCATAAATTAACAACTCAGGCTTAATGTCAATACAGAACGTAGAAAGGGGGATAAAAGAAGAGAAGAGAGTTTTCAAATGCAATGGAAATGGTAATCAGAGGAACAAAACATGTGTTAAGATCAGCAAAGTATCTCTTACAGAAACAAAATGCACCTGTCTCTAAATGTATCACAAATACATTTTGTAACAGGCAGTCCTTATGTCTAGTGAATCACAGCTGCGATGTAATCTGTTAGTAACTTTTGTTCAAAGGCTGGACAGTTGCACATGCTTTCAAGCTCTCAGTGCTGTATTAAACAAGAACGTGTTTCTATATTGACTTTAGCAACCTCGTTTACAGTGAAGATCAAGAAATATCTTCTCAGAATTAAGTCACACAGTCACAAAAATGAATTAAGTCATTTAGACTTGTTCCTAGGTGAGTTTAAGCTTGAAGCCCCAGTCTCTGGTTAATGGCAATGGCATGAGTGAGAACCGTCAGCTAAGCTAGAATTTTAGAATCCTCATCCTGATAATCAACCAAAAGCAGCATTAAGGACATAATCAGAGAAACTCAAGACCAGGCAAAGGCAACCTCAGCCCTCCATATGTTTTGGGACTACAATTCCCATCATCCCTGACCACTGGTCCTGTTAGCTAGGAATCATGGGAGTTGTAGGCCAAAAATATCTGGAGGGTTGAGGTTGCCTATGCCTGCTCAAGACCAATCTTGATAACCATTTTTTTATTTACTTTCAAATGGTACATGCAAACTCTACAAAAAAGACCAATGTATGGTTTTTTAAAACCTTGTGGTGTGACTATTCACAAACAAGGAGAGGCTCCTGTGCCTTTAAGAAACTATATATAGAAGGTGGAATTTCAGAAAGCGATGCTGTTCCTCTTCTACACAATTGTTACAGGAATCTCACCCTCTTTTGCCTTTTGTCACCTTAAATCCTTATTCTGTGACAGAATATAGAAATAGTGAATGAAAGAAAAGTTCCAAAGCCAACTAGAATGATTTTGGGAGCTTTTTAGTGAACAGTTAATTTTTTTCCTACAGTAATTATACAATTCAGCATGTAGGAAGGGGAAAGTGATTTGAAACAGTTGGGATAAAAGGAGATGAGACAAAAATTACAGGACACTAGCTTCAAGATGAAATCAAGCCAGTTTTAATAAGAAAGGCTAATTAAACTATACTTGGTTGAGTTTCAGTGGAAATCATTAACTATATGAATCTTCAGTGAATTAGGGGCAGAAGAAATGAGTAAGAAGAAAAGTTTGAAGAACTTTTTTCTTCAGAGAAATTGATTACACATCCTGCAAACCTAATAATGCATATGAGTGTTTGCATGATGAAGTCCTACTTGGAAGAGCATGGCAATAGTTTGCAAATGAAATGGAAGAGAAAAGGAAGGATGGTGGGAAATTACAAATTTTTAAAAATAAAAACTTGCGTGAAATTGGATGGTAAGGAATGTTTTGAACTGTTCTCTACATACCGGGTAGTACAATCAGAAAACTCATAGTGTTGGTTTACATGAAATATTTTCAGTCCCCTAAATCATGCCAATTAGAGCTAGTTAGCTGCTTCCTGGTTCAGGCAAAGCTTGCTTGCTTGCATTGAAATTGGCAAACTATGGTTTGCATATACTCTCCCAACCAGAATTAGAAACTATATTTTGAAGCTGTTTTCCAATACTGGTATGAAGGTTAAAAATTACCTATGGTGAATTAAGCAGTAACTAAAGACCCTAGGGACGCAGGTGGCACTGTGGGTCAGAGCCTAGGGCTTGCTGATCAGGTTGGGGGTTCGAATCCCTGCAACGGGGTGAGCTCCCGTTGCTCGGTCCCAGCTCCTGCCAACCTAGCAGCTTGAAAGCACGTCAAAGTGCAAGTAGATAAATAGGTACTGCTCCAAGCGGGAAGGTAAACGGCGTTTCTGTGCGCTGCTCTGGTTCGCCAGAAGCAGCTTTGTCATGCTGGCCACATGACCTGGAAGCTGTACACTGGCTCCCTCGGCCAATAACGCGAGATGAGCGCCGCAACCCCAGAGTCGGTCACGACTGGACCTAATGGTCAGGGGTCCCTTTACCTTAAAGACTCTTGAGGGCCTGAAGTAAAGACATATTCCCATTCATTCAAAGCATGGTTTGGAGATTTGGAAACAATGGCTACATTCACACATATTGCTAACTCACTGTTTAGCATTCATGCATGAGCCTTGTGCACACTCCTCTTGCCACTTCTCTCAAGGATGAGACTAGAACAGGCATCCCCAAACTGCGGTCCTCCAGATGTTTTGGCCTACAACTCCCATGATCCCTAGCTAACAGGACCAGTGGTCAGGGGTGATGGGAATTGTAGTCCAAAACATCTGGACGGCCGAAGTTTGGGGATGCCTGGACTAGAAGCTTTTGCTTCCAATTTTCAACTAACCATGGATACTTGTTAGGCTGGAACCATCAACTGTGATTGGTGTTGAAATACAGTTTAGGAAAACAAGCCAGTATTAACCAGATTTGAAGCTAGCTTGTTTACTTAACTCAGAGTTAACGCTAACTAGTTTGTCTGGTTTAGGACTTAAGAATTAACTACAGTGAGTTAAAAACAGAAGGGAAAACATCCCATTTCCTTCTTGTAGCCGTGCTAAAGGAGGGGTGGGTGGGCAGAAGAAACTGAGGCCTATAGCATTATGGAAAGAGTGACCTGTCTTTTTCTCTAGCCAATTATTTCTCATGAGATGGCTGCAAAAGTATTAATCATTCTATATTAATGAAGAACTTCCCTATCAAGTAACATGTTCTCTGACAGGGCAAGAACACGCTCGCTGCTGTAATAGGATCAAAAGGTAATATATTTCAAATGTAACAAGTCACCTCAAATTTCTTTAGTTCTTCCTTAGCAACCGTGTACAGTACGCCAGAAGAACTAGGGAAAGCAGCTGTTCTTTCAGAAATTTTTAGCCAATCTTCAAAGCGAGAATAATCATCCAGGAACTTTTGCCACAGTCGCCATGTCTCTTCAATCCTGAAGCAGAAAATGAAAAATGAGGATAGGCTGTGATTCACTTTATTGATTTTTCAACTTCTTATTTACTTCACCAGCTGCAACAGGGAAATAAGGGTGCATGCCCAAGCAAACAACAGTTGCACAGAACAATAACTGATTCTTAACCAAAGCTTGACAGTAAGTTTGATTAACAAGCAACATAAATTGCTGGCTGAGCTGGAGCAAGACAGCTGTGGGCTGTTGTTTTTTTCTCTTTATACATGGCAAATTCTCATTTGGAATTCATATAAAAATTGTAAGATGTTTATAATAAGGGTACCATAAACCAAGTGCTGAGCAGAATAGGTCCAGAAATGCAATCTTGCTTTTACAAACTACAGCTGCTCTCCGATGATTTCTGAGCACAAAAAGAAACTTTCTCAGTGCACTAAACACTGTAGTTGCCCAATGTTGAATTTAAGGGACAAAACATCCTGGAGGCTTCCTTTCACTAGCACATGAATTGGTATATCCAGCATGCAGTATAGCAAATTACTAATCATACAGGGACTCACAGCATTAAACTGTAAGTCATCAATGGAAAATAAAATGGTCATCAAGATACTTATGAATGGGTTTTAAAACAACAACAACAACAACAACCCAACATCCCCAAAACATTCACTGTGATGTTGGAAACTACCTTATATTGAGATCAACCACCCATCTAGCTCAGCATTGTCTACACAGCCTGGCAATGGCTCTCTGGGGTTTTAGAGAAGTGTTTCCCAGCCCTGAGTGGATATGCTAGAGATTGAACCTGGGATCTTTCATGCAAAACATATGTTTTCAGGATGTGCAGCAGTAACAGATTCCTTGAACTATATAGGCACAATCAGATTGCTTGAACTATATGCACACAACTCTATTGGCCCATCTTTTGAGATCCAGCCCAAAGATTTGGGCCAAGATCCAGCAGCAGATACTCTGTTGAATACAGAACTGACAAGGTTTCATCCATTCTAAGAAATACGGTATTGAGGATCATCTGAGGACTCTCTGGGTCAAGTGCTTACTTGAGTCGCCTTTCCATTGACATAGCACAGATGTTCCGCCATCTTCGGTCCAGGTTCCGTGTGGCCTGCTGGATGGAGTCACATTCTGTTTCAGTGGCACAAGCGTCACAGTCATGGAGCAGAACTTCACAAAGGTTGAGGACAGATGCAACTCCAGTGCTATGTTTCTCTATGTCCCTTTGCAGCTCCTATAGGTCAACAGATGAACTTGTAAACATCTTAGACAAAACAGGAGGCAAGCTTAAAAAAATATGCAGCAGAAGCAAGCAAGGCAAACTTGGAACAGAAATGGATGAAAGCAACCAATTTGGCAATTGATTACAAAAAAAGCCATTCTGATGAGTGGCTATCAACTTGTCCAACAGTTTTTGACTCAGATTCTAAGTGCATGTACTGAAAAGTAAGGTCCAGTGAAATAGTGACATTTAGGGAAGAGAGGGAAGCTGTCATTCACATACCTACCCACCTTTGTTCTTCTAAAGTAAAAGTAAAGCAAAGCCTTTTGTATTAGCTATATTAGCACAAATAGTTTTTCTTAAAAAAGAAGGAAAAAGTTATGCTGATAACATTGATATACAAATTATGGATTACACAAAGTAAGCACTCATTTCTTTCAATTTAATACTGAGTATATCTAGGAGCAGTTCTTTGAAAATCCTCTCATACCTCTCTGCTGAATTATGAAATAACAGTCCTTATACAATCAAATGAATTGAATTTCTGAGTAACTTCTCTTTCAGGTGTCAGACAACTGAGTGGCACTTCAAAGCACCAAAAGTGCTTCCCTGCAACGACTTGATTTGAAAACTAAAATTGTCTTTGTTTAGCCTTTATCGTCACTTCTCTATCATTTAACAGCTGGGAACTTATTGTGGCAAGTAATTAGCATAGTTTATACAAACCTTAAAGTCTGGAATTAAAGGGAGTTATGTTAAACTAAGTTTTGCAATATTTAATATGCCAACAAAGGCAAGTAGCTTAATTTTAATCACTAGTGAACATTTATGATTAACAAATATTGGGTTTTGTTTATCAAATCAGAGCCTAATTGATCTAGAAAAATTTTCTAGTAACATTTCACAAAACTGTGCAAGTGTGCATCTTCAACAGGACCGTGTTAACTTTGACAGGATTTGTCCCAGACAAGAATTATTGATGTGAACAATGGTGAGTAAAACTGGTGAATTCTGGGTTGTATCTGCTATGTTGTGCCATATATACATCTTTCATGGTCCCATATGATCCCTGTTTGGAAGAATATGGATAAATATAGACTATATTATTTTAAAATACAGGCTAAGGATGGTATGTGTTCCTCAAGGGCCAGCTTTGGCTGGAAACAATTCAATAGATAAAAAGGTTAGTGTGAGATGCATGTGTGGTATACATAGTGATATATGCAGTTCAAAAGGAAATTACTAAATGGATGGATGGCTGGGTCATATGGCAATAGAATCATCCTCATAAAAGAAGCTAACCCTAAGCATGTGATTCAACAGTTTACAGTATCCCATTTGGACTGAACTTGAACAGTAAGTACAACAACAAATTTGAGATTACTGAAAATTTCTAAATCCTGGAGTTATTCTTGTGAAACATGTAGTAATATAAACATGTTTTCATGGAAGGCAATCTTACTCAGCCATGAGTGATCACCGAAGAAAGAAAGAAACTCAGAGTAGGCCACTGAAATTAACAACAATGACTGAGTTATGTCCATTAGTTTCAACTCTGTACCCTTTGACTGTGGGGTACAAATTCAACCCATTTTAGATACATTGCTATGCCAATGTATAATTGTGAATAAATGGTACCTAGTTTTACTTTGAATATATTAGTACTAGTGTCTGGGCAAAGCTGCAGAGTCACACTCCACTCCAAAACTCCCACACAATGAAAAGCTAATTACAGCAGAAGCTGACATTCTAGACACAACATCACAGTGCCTTACCTCATTTGGTAGCAATTTGGTAGGGTCAGTGAGCAGTTCCATGTTGACAGCAGAAGACTCTATCAGAGTAATGCTATAAGCATCACCTGCCATGAAATTTAAGGGCATCTTCCTCTCACTGCCCTCTTGCTGGATACAGCAGGCCCAAGCCTGTACCACACTTGGATCACTCTCACCTTTGTGCAATGGGGAGTGTGGGTGTTTCATGATTTTTTTGTTCTTCTACCTCAGATTTTTGTTTTACCTGCTGCTCATTTAGTTTCCTTTGAATCTCCTCGGAATCACATGTTTCATAGACAATGGGCTTGGACAATTCTGACTCAATGTGGGCAAGCCAAGATCTCAAGATGCTCATGTTCTTATCCAACTGCTGGACTGCCACCAGGGTCTCCTTCAGCTTCTTCATCCTGCAAGATCACAGGCAAGATTATGAGTATGTTACTAAATAGTCTGCATTGTTAAACAGCATATCTATTCTCATGATTTTCTGTACAGAAGTAGTTGGGCTTTTACATCTGAACACCACGCTCTTAGGTACAAATATTATAAACAAGGGCCTATACTTTTAACAAAATGTATCTTATTTCATGACCACATCTCTTATTACAGTTTGAAGATACAGAAGGCACTGCCAAGTAGGAAAACATTTTTGTGAGATTAATATACATAGAAAAAACTGAAATTTATCTTTACAAACCCTATTTCTGAAGTCTTGGACTCTACAGCTCAGTTCTTAGAACACACTGTGAGTATTAAACAAAACAACAAAATGCTTTCAGATGTAAGAGTAAATTGTAGCATTATTTTTTACAGTAGCACTACTCTTTTTACAATAGAAGTAGTTCTTTCAAGATGCAGTGCTGTTAAGAGAAAGAAAAGACTTATTGGTACCCATTTTGGTCCAAGTAGTGTTTGCCGTTGATAATAGCCACCATAACTTTTATCTTGATTAGCACACAAATGAGCTATTATTCAGAATTCTTCAGGTTATTTTTTCTTAGTGCAACAACTGTGTAGTTGTTATGGGGAATCCAGACCTCTTTAATCAGTGCATAACTTTTCATGTGGGGCTATCACATTTTTCCCAACCCAAGATTGCACTATTTTGCTAACATTTTAATCTGTAACAACATAATTGATGCAGAACAGTGTTTTGTCTTTTGTGGTTAAGCTATATCCACAACGAACCGTTGGCACAACTCAAACAAAAGCTGGATATAAAACAGAAAAAACTTGGCCCTAAAAATCTTTGGGCCAATTTATTTTGCTTATTTTTTCTTCCCTGTACAATTAAGTACTTCTTTACTCCCACATACAGGATTGCATAGAAAACAGGTGTGGGCTTTCAGCACTTATACTTCTCCATAGGACCTTCCACATGATGGAAGGGATCATGGGGAGAAAAGAAGTGGCTGGTTCACATATTCAAACAGCCATTTGTCAACTTCGGTAAGAACAGATTTACTAATCTGCAGGGGCCTTTATTGAAACCTTGTTAGAAGTACACTGGTGCATAAAGAGAAAATTAACAATTCTGTTTGGCTGTTTTTGGAACATAACTTTCATAAGCAATAATACAATTTCACTTTGTTTCCCAAGGGCTAAAGCATGTTATATTAAATTGTATTTTTTTCTCATTCAAATCTAAATTTAAAACAATATTATTATTTATAATAAGCACTCTTAATCACACACACAAATAAAAGAAGTGCTTTCTAAAATTTTCTCCAAAATCCCGGTAGTGGCTGAGTGTTATATAAACAAACTGCTCTTCTCACAACATAAATGTGATAGTCAACTGAAGGCTGAAGGATTTTGAAAGAAATATTACCTAGAAGCAGAACATATCCAGTTATGTTTAGAAAACCAAGTACTATTTGTCACAATGACACACAAAATGCGCCCAAAGGATTTACTTTGATTTTACAACTTTCATTTTCTTCATGACAGCAAATCTATCAAATATTTCTAAAGCAAAATATGTTACATACAATTTCACCCCTATTAGCCTTGAAAAAGACTAGCAAGGAAAGTTAGTGAAGGCAGATGAAGCAATTATTTTCAAAACAAGAAAAATAATGAACAAACTTATAGGCGATTTACATGGATTCCCCCCTCCCCCCAGGAAACAATTTCCCTTTAATTATCAGATTCCTGATAAAAGATATTCCAGAGTGTTTTTACAGTGTTCAATTACAGGGCGCAGAAGGGACCGGTCCTGTTACCTTTTCTGATAGGTCCCTTAGCACCCTATTTGAATGGGAATGCTCATTAACTTTGGGGGCAACCCCCTCAAATATTTTATTGGGGGGCCAAAGGGACCTCAGCCCCTAGGAATTGGCTCCTGTGTTTAGATGGCCATAGCAGGCATAATTTGGTTTAAAATGGTTGTGGTGGGGAGAGTGTCCAGAAGATAGGATTTCACTGAAGGCTCTTTCTCCCCTCCCCAATGTGAGCCTTGGATATTGCCCTCTGAATATAACATATAACATATTCCAAAAAGTATATGCAATAGTTGCCTTTTCAGACCCAAAGTGCTGGAATAGGTGCCAGTCTGTCAGGAGAGAGCAACCTAAACCAAAAGGTACGTAGGTCCACTCTGTGCATGTGCAGCTTTTAGAATCTTTAGCTTGACAGATCCCAATTTGATCTCCAAGCATTGTTTTCCCATCATGCCTGAACACCCTAGAGCTGCTGCTGTGCGGTCGCATGGAAAGGGTGTGGCTTACCTACTACGCTCACAGACGGTCTCAATTAAAAAGCAAATCGGTAGATAAGTCACAATCATGCATTCTCACCCTGTAATTGTGAAGCATTCACAGTGCAAATTTGCACGATTGCAGGTGGAGCTAAAAGCACTGTACCTTGAAATAAAAATAAAGTGAAGCCAGAAGAGAAAAAGACTTACTTAGATCTACAGAGGGATTGGAAAAAGGCACAATTCCTGCTTTGCTGGTTGGTTAATATATGAAACAGCAATACCGAAAACAGATTAAAAGTAAAAATAAGGTAAGAAATAAAAGCATTGAGACTAATTGCGGCATTTTCCTTATTTCTAATTTCTATATTCTTGGGGGCGGGGGCAGGGAAAGCAAACACTTGGGTGCTCCTCTAGACATTTTTGCAGGTTTTTCTGGCAACAAACCAGGCAGCTTTCCATCTCTGCCTGAAGGAAAGTGTGAATTAAATAAACACTTTTAAGTTTTAAACACCAGCAACTGAACCAAAACCTCACGTTGTAAACCTGCTTTGACTTAGGTAAGCTTAGAATCAAAGTCTGAGGGATATATCCACAGATTATGTAGAAATCATGACAGAGCTATCAATAGCTTCTCATTCATCAAATGGCAAATCCCTTGACTAAGCCTAGCAACATAATTTGTGCTTCAAACCACATGGAAAATAAACATGTGCCCATAGGCTTCCTCTAGCCGTTTTGCTCTCTGCTTGAATCAGGGCTTACAGGATTTGTTTGCATGCATGTTATCTAGGAAACACAGTTGCGTGGGAACAAGGACACATACTAACTCAAATAGATGTGCAGGTAAATGTCATGAAAGACAATGGAACGAATGCAGTTCTTGTTGTGTGTATGTTAGCTGCAGCACAGCTGCAGACACTGTAGCCTCTATCTCCTTTGAGGTAAATATGCAACAATAACCTTGGGAGTCAGTGTTCTAGGAAAACATGCAGCGATTCTGAAAATCCCTAGGCATGCTGCTTTAAGAAGCTTGGTCTAAGTCCTTTCTCTTGCTTCAGAGAGCTCATGTTCAAAATAGCAGCTTGAAATCATCACATGATAGGTTTAAACAAGGTTATATACATTTAGCAAGCCTGATACACAAGTACAGTAAGTCCCCTGTGACTTGCTGTACATTCCTTACAGCCCACATCTTAACCATTTGACCTTGCTCACTTTCTAATCTAATTGTCCAGGGTCATTATTCTTTATTAACAAATAACTTTAAAAGTAACATTATATTTGCATTACAACAACTAGTTAAATCCTAAATAATCTGGCATTTTTATATCATTTTAAGAATGCATGTGTGGGGAATTTTTTGGTACCATTAAACACTATGATATTTCTTTTTAGACAAATACATGTCTTAAAGTATTTTTTATACTGAACATGCATTTACTATTATTCAAGTGCACTACATTGTATCATGAAGTCATCGAATCATGATTAAGCCAGACAGCTGGCTTCTAATAATAACTTGAAATGTTTTTTTAAAATAAATAAATAAATAAGAAGTTTAAGGTTCTTTCAGATTTCCTCCCAGCTTTATTTCAATTCTACAAGGTATAACCATACAGGTCTTAAGGTGGCTTTAGAAAAAAAGCAAGTTGGATTCAGAAAACATATCTATATATCTAGAACTTAAAGCACTGAAGAAGAAGAAAATAAATCTGTTTCCTAGTTGACTGAGAAGGCTGTATTGCAGCAGCTCTGATACAGTTCTCTCATAATAACATTCTCTTAGGAAATAAGTAACACATAAAATGCTATGTATAGCTTGCTGGTAATATGTGTCTTTGGTGATTTAAGATAAATCCAGAATGCTGATAGCAAGGATCAGAGTGTATATTGTGCTTGAAATATTTCTGTAAAACCAGTCTCCATGCTGGCCCTTTTCTGTGCCTCCTTTACAGCACATGGAAGATTGTGAAGTCAAATGCATTTTCTGCTATGGCTCATGTGTAGTTTGTGATCCCGCATTTAATTGGCAGTAAAACTAGGTGTACAGTTTCACTGAGCAAGTTACTCCTATGAGCAGGGTGGTTGTTTCCCGTTCATTTTGCTCATTCCAGAACGGCAAACATTTGTGCTTTATAAAATGTAAGGATCTGTTTATCAGCACTTAGCTCCCATTTAGTCACCTATTCAACATGGAAAAGGTCTAAAATAGGAAAAGAAACACATAAAATGAAAAATAATAATGAATCAAAATGTTCACATGCCTTGTCACATCGCAATTGCAATCAGGGAGGTCTGAATCCACACTGCGGTCATCTGCCATCTTCACGGCCCATAAATCCACCAATACCAGCATTAAGCTTTCCAGCACAAAAATTAAGAACATTCAGTCCAAAATCTTCTCTAGTGTGTGCCACACAGAGCACCATGTGCACACAGAAAATGCTCACACTCCCAACAAATGTTAGTAACTCACTGCCTGATAATATGAGCCCAAGCAGTGACAAGTGGTCATGTTTCTAAATAAAACTTACATTCATCAACATGTGCCAGGGTGATCTCCTGGAATGTAGGCCACGAATGGGGGAGGGAAGGGGGGGGAGCCTCCACTGCAGACTCTGAACAGTTGTAGACTCAACTGTCCAACAGTCCAGGAGAAAATGTGCCCAGTTATCATAAACAAAGCAGAGGTCTGTGTTTTTCTTTCCTTGTTTTGCTGGGTAATATTGGGGTGATTTCTTTTTTAAGAGATATAATTTCTACTGGACTATAAGAGCAAGGGATTAAAAAATGAAAACAGTAAGGAAAAGAGAAAAAGTTTAAGTTCAGAATAGGTTTAAGGTTTAAGCTTGAGTAAAGATACAAAATAAATTTGCACTGAGCATGTTCCTTGTTTAATGATTTTATGCAAATCCCCGCCCCGAATGAGTATCAACAAACTTGGGCACAAACCAGCCATAGTGAAGCAAGTCCCATTGGTATTAATGAGAGGCACACAAGCACATGTGTAACACTTATACTGACAGCAAGGGAATTTAAAATGTGTTTAAAAATGATAGACATGGACACTCTATTTTGTGGGGGAGGGAAATCATAGTAAATTTATTTATTTTTACTGGGTGTTTCTTATTTATCTACCCATCAACCAAATGAATTACAAGGTGCTTTTAGAAATACTATATTCCTTTGAATTGGGAAATAAGTTTGAAATGTTAAAATAGCTGATTCTTATTGATTCCTGTGATATCAAAGAAAGAAGTTTTAGAACAAAAAGTGAATGATTTATAGGGGTGCTGGGTGGAAGAGCAGATCACCTGGTATGGTGGAGCCGAAGCAACAGCCTCCTGGCAGTGATGTTGCTGCTGTTTACCTGGAGGGGGGCAGTGTTGAGGTTGAGGCTATGCAGATTCACCAATGGGAGCACCTGAATGCAGCATTGAAGACAATATTGGGCTAGATGGAATAGTGATCTGACTCCATATAAGGCAGGTTACTATGTTCCATCCACTGCCTTCTTTGCTTTTCACTTTGCTTAGCCAAAGGTGAGCACTTCTGCATTCAGGGCAGGAGGGGGAAATGGGAGACAGGAATTGAGTGGGTGCTTCTCAAGTGCCTTTGGGGGGAAACCTTCCACCTCTTTCGGAATGGAGAGTTGTACATCCCCAGCCAGAATTTGTGTGTGTGCAGACCATATTTTTAATAAGGAAAAATTCCATGTTAGCAATTTCAATGAAAGGGATTGAAAATAAAATTTACTATGAGGTATTGTTTATTTTTATACACCACCTTTCATCACCTAGAATCCCAATATTCAGGGTCAGTGAGCTGATCCAGTTTCAGTATCCAATATCGTATTGGGTTTTATCCTCCGGAAATGGAAGTCTCTTTGATGCAGCAATGGATTCCATTTTGGGAGTGGGGAGGAAGGCACTTTTTGCTGACCTCTCCTTCCTTCTGCAGCTCCCTGTGCCATCTCCCACCCTGTTCCAAAGGGGTTGCCAACCCTCTGGAACATATCAGAGGATCATGGGGACTGCAAATGGACCTAGGCCTTTATTCAGCAGAGGGGCACTATTGAAACCAAGTCACATTTAAAATTAAAGGAGAAAGCTTCTTATCCACTTGGGAATATCTGTAAAGGGGCAGTATGATACTAATCTCCATGGGCAGGTGTACTGCTATATACATACAGGTAATCAAGGAAAGAGGAGACAGGTGAAATAACCTGATGGGATTCAAAAACAGATATCGTAACAGAGGCATGGGAAAGCTTTCTAAGCCCAAGGACCGCAACACCCTCATGCCAGCAGTGGGAACGTCTGGAGGCAAAAGTGAGTGGAGCAACAGATGTGACCTTCACCTTCTGCAGTAGACTACATCCAAGCCATGAGAAAGTGAAAGATGTAAACACAGAAACACACTTCTCCACCCAGGCAAGCGAGAGGCCTTATCACAGTCCAAGGACACATTCCAGACCAGGCAAAAGAATTTGAGGAAGGCTGGTGAAGGGCCTGGGAAGAGTCTCAAAGGCCAGATAAAGAGGTGTGGGTAGCCTTGTTCAGCCCCTGAGTCTGAGGTTCCTTGCCCCTGCTCAAAAAGGTGTGGGGAAAGGGAATCAAAATACAGTAACCCACTTGTTGCACTGCAGCAGCTTCCTTATAAGGATGGGTTAGATGGCAAGGATGAGTTTAGAGAAAATATTATTGAACGGTTGCATGATAAAGGTTTGCAAAGTTGCATGGGATATTGAGAATGTGTTTAACGAGATACAATCCCTCTCTCATAGCACTAGGAGTGAAGACCACACAAAGAAACTGGCATCAGCTTCAAAATAAACAAAGGAAAGCATCCAATTACTGCCACAAGATCTGGCAACAGTACTCTAAAGCTCAGGGTCTTACTACATGTTGCAATGATTATGTGATTAGCAATTATGCCAAGGATTCTAAAAAAAAATACGAAGCAGCTCAGAGTGGTGGAGAGGATGGGTAATAGCCATTGCTTGGTGGGGCTTAAGCCTTCCCTCCCCAGCTGCAATTCCCCACCACCACCAATGTGCCTTCTAGTGAAAAAGACCAATTGCCATGTATATTTGGAGACACATAAATGTTGCAGTGCCTCTAACCATCTCCTCCCTCCCCACCCCAGATGAAGAAACCCACTACATTGTTGAACTTAGGCTCCTTTATGTAGCTTTGAAATGGAATTTTAAAAAAAGATATACCGTACTTTCCCGTGTATAAGACTATGTATTTTTACTCCAAAATCATGTTCAAAATTAAGGGTTGTCTTATACATTGGTAGTGCATTGTGGGGACTTGGGATTGGTTGCTGCCGCGAGTTGGAGATTATTGGTGGCTGTGGCAAGGGCTGGTGTTGATTTGCTGTCACTGCGGCAATTGGGCGGACGCTGTGCTGCTTTTTTCTGTGATGGGACAGAGGATAGGTTGCTTTTACGATGCGCGCGAGTCATATTTTTGGTCTGGTGGGTGAGCGATCTCTGGCATTCCCCCCTAAGAAAAGCTCAGCAACTCTGGGGGCAACCATCCCCCCAAAAGCTCAACAACTTTGAGGAATCTCTCCCCCCAGTTTTCTTAATTTTGAGTCCCCCAAAATAGGGGGCGTGTTATACACGGAAAAGTACGGTACATGGTACAAAAAACCCCAGAACCTCTAGGTCCATAGAGTTTAGGCCGGCTTAGAGAGTATGGTCCATGGGGTCACAAAGAGTCGGACACGACTAAACGACTAAACAACAACAGAGAGTTTCCTAAAAAGTTCCATGAAACAAAATAACCAGGTTTTAATGTGGGGCATAGCTGAGAAAAGAAAATATATCCTCCATACACCTAAATAGGATTAGCTCCACTCCAGAGGAGCCTCTGAGTCTTTGCTTTTTCCTTCTAGACATGAATGACTATCATTCATTCTCATGAGGAGACATAAAGCCTCTACTTGGGGGCAACAAGCAGAACAGTACCCTCCAGCAGTGATCCCAAAGAGCCAATGGATCCAGATATCCAGGCGACAGGCACTTCAGAGCTACTCAGGAGGAGGGAGAAGCACATGGAAACACCTGCATCGGTCAGGGCCTGGCTGAGACCCAGGAAGCAGGGGAGCCTCCAGTACCTGCATAAGCTCCCAGTTTGAGCTGCTTCACTGATGAGGCAATAGCTCTCATCTAAATTCCAGCCTCCTTGACTTGGGGAAATGGATAGTAAAGGTGCAATGAAGGAGAAGCTGCTTCCCTGGCATGACAAAATGGTGCAGCCACCATTGAGGACTTTATGAAAGCTGATCAGTGTTCTATGAACTGCTGAACTGTGATGAAACAGTTGAAATTGAGCAGAACATTTGGGAGGTTTGAGAGGAAGCAGCAGAACCCAAATAGCTTCACTGAAGCAACTCATTTAGTTAAATTAGGAATGCATTAGGAAGCATTCTAAGCAGGAAAGTGTGTGTGTGTGTGTGTGTGTGTGTAAAAGTGGCCTTTGGACTTCTTGAGTGGCCAACTACTGCTCTTTATAGGATTGATAAATTTAGAGACATTATTCTGCAGACCATTTGTACAAAATAAACAAAAATGGTTTCAGAATGAATGTACAGCTCTAGATCTACTGTTTTCTATAAAACCACATCCTGAGGAGCCAAACAGGTGTTTTAAGAAATACCACTTCCTGTTATAATGAGACTAATGTCTCTGTGTTGGCATCTGCTTTGAAAAATCCAAACCTTTACAGGAGAGTAAAGGTGTAAAAATGGCCACAATGGCTAGAGTAGACTTTACCAACCAGTTGCCCTCTAAAAGTTTTGGAGAAACTCCCATCATTACTGTCTGTTGGATAGCTCAGTTGGTTAGATTGTGGTGCTGGCAAAACCAAGGTTGCAGGTTTGATCCCCGTATGGGGCAGCTGCATATTCCTGCATTGCAGGGGGTTGGACTAGATGATCCTTAGAGTCTCTTCCAACTCAACAATACTATGATTCTATGATCCCTGTCTGTTGGCCATGGTGACTGCGGCTGATGGGCATAGGAGTTTGAGGAAGGCTAGCTACACCTTACAGAGTTTAGCACAGCATAGGGCAAGGGTTCAGAGCAACGACAGCCAGACTGCTGACTCTAGCTGCATACACACTTTTCATTTTAGAATCAATGAAGACTGAGTACCGTACTTGTTTTTTTTCTATGCAGTCATACACACAATCTAAATCTAGTCCACCATGAAATTTGCTGGGTGACCTTGGGCCAGTCATTGTCACCATCTCTTAGTCTATCCTACCTCACAAGATTGTTGTGAGGATGAAATAGGGAAGAGAAGAACTGTGTACACCAGGCACCCCCAAACTCAGCCCTCCAGCTGTTTTGGGACTACAATTCCCATCATCCCTGACCACTGGTCCTGTTAGCTAGGGATGATGGGAGTTGTAGTCCCAAAACATATGGAGGGCTGAGTTTGGGGGTGCCTGGTGTACACCACCTTGGGATCCTTGGAATTTACAGGTAGTATAGAAATGCAATAAACAAATTAAAAAAACAGGTGTATTGTTTTATCTCTAAAAGCACTTCTTGAGAAACTGGTTTCATTTTGAAAATAAACGCTCACTGCAGATTGATTCTGCACTGTCTTGTTTTGTGTTCATTTTTTTTACTCACAAAAAAATCATTTTGGGGGGGGCAGGGGTTGTTACATAAGAGCCCCAGATGCCCTTCAATTGTGTAACCTTAATTTACAGGTATACAGTTGAATCATACCTGCAAAAAAGCCATAGCCTGAAAGCAGCCTAGATACCCTTACAATATATGCAGTTATAGGTTGAGCAGCAGTATCAAATTTCAAAATGAACACAGACATTATATGTCAGGTACTATGGATCATGAAGAATAAATGCCAAGAAAGAAGGACAGTAAGTAAGGATGATGATGGTTGGTTAAGGTAAAGCTTCAGCTTTGTGTTTAGCCTGCTTTGATGATCATCAGCACAAGCACCAACTATTTTACCTGGCTGCGATGAGATCTAGAAGATGCTGCCATCTGTCATTGACCTTGCCAAGTTTGTACTCAATCTCCAAAGCTTTGCTTTCATGGCTTGCTTTAGCAAGTCGCTCCCCCATTTGCTGGAGCTGGACTTTATTCTCTTGAGCGACTGCAATTTCATCTTGATAATCCTGGGTGACAGAGGGATTGAGAGAGACCATAAAGCTTATTCACAACACCCTCCAGCTGAAGACTAATAAAACAGGCACTTTGTAATGCTTGTTTCAACAAAGCCTTGCAGAATATTTAAATCATAGCTAAAAACAGTGTTCCTTCCTATTGCTTACCTAGCTGTTTGCAGCAAATAATGACATAATACATAGCTGCCAAGTTTTCCCTTTTCTCGCGAGGAAGCCTATTCAGCATGAAGGAATTTCCCTTAAAAAAAGGGAGAACTTGGCAGCTATGACATAATAAGAATGAAATACAAACACAAATTATTACACTTGATTATTTCCAAGTGCTTACCTAGCTTAATGTAACTGTCTAAACTGAGAATGTTTGTAGAAAGGTCTACAAAAGAAATTCAGAAGCACTGTACCTTTTTGAGTTTTTCTATCATTTCTTCAATGAGGATATCTCCATTCTGGGAAACTTTACTCTCCATTTGTGTCAACCATTCACAGAGCTCCTTGTTCTTCTCACTGAAGACTGCCCACTCATTCAGTCTCTCACTCACTTGCTGCCATCTCAAGGAAACCTTTAAAAATGTGCAGAAGGAAGTAAATAAAAAAATCACACTGTGACAAAAACAGAGTCCTTAAGCCACCGTACAGGTGTTTCTGAACTGAAGAGAGAAGTGAAGACAAAACCTTTCACGACTCCTTTAACAGCTTAATGATCATGGTTAATCTCAGGATAGTTCTGGATCAAATCCCATTTAAGTCAGGAAGGCAGCTTCAAATACGGGGAGGTCACACAAAGATGAACTGTAGTCTTCAGTATCATGCACAGGCTCTGTTCTACTGTCCTAGGTATGCTGAAGTAAGGAGATCTCCATATAAGCTGAAAGGGTACAAGTCAGTATTTCTGTGTGACTATTAGGTCCAGTCGTGACTGACTCTGGGATTGCGGCGCTCATCTCGCGTTATTAGCCGAGGGAGCCGGCATACAGCTTCCAGGTCATGTGGCTAGCATGACAAAGCCACTTCTGGCGAACCAGAGCAGCACACGGAAATGCTGTTTACCTTCCTGCTTGGAGCGGTACCTATTTATCTACTTGCACTTTGATGTGCCGTCGAACTGCTAGGTTGGCAGGAGCTGGGACCGAGCAATGGGAGCTCACCCCGTCGCAGGGATTCGAACCGCCGACCTTCTGATCAGCAAGCCTTAGGCTCTGTGGTTTAACCCACAGCGCCACCTGGGTCCCTTGGTACCCCCTGCTTATTGACATTAGGCAGGCACCCTTGCTATACTGTTTTAGATGCCTGCTAAAATAAAATAAAATGATTTCAGCAAGCCAATCCAGAGACATAATTTAGTTATGTATACATGGGTTTTATTTTACATTTATTGATTTTATATTGTTTTATGTACACTGTTTAGAGATTTTTTTTATTAACTGGTTTATATTTTTTTCTTCATACACACACATATATACATTAAAATAAATAAATATAGGAGGCCAGTCTAGGTTTGCCTTGAGTTAACAGGAAACAGAGAGTTGCTATTTGAATCCATACTTTAAATTGGGGGACGGACGGACAAAAATCATCTTAACATTTGGCATGTGAGGAAGACTTCATCGTGAAATGAGACCTGAGGCAAACTTTAAGTCACTGCAGATCTAGATTGAAATACCAGTACTTTTACTGCTCACACTAATAATTTAATTTGTATTTGTCCAACAGGCATTTTTAAAATGAAAGCCATGCATGTAAATTGGCAACTCAATCCATAAATATGCCCACTATTGGCACCAGATTATATACAAGTAATACGCCCATTGGCCACAAGTCCCATGGATGACTCAGGCATTTGCTTGTCCTTTTCTAGCCAACACATCTAAAGACATGAAGAATGACATCAAAAAAGCAATAAGCAGAAAGTCTTGGGGAGACAGTACAGCAGGAAAATAATAGATGTCTGGTTTAACAAGATGACCCCTGTGTATGAAATCATAAGTACTCTGTTTTGATCTTAAAATGTAGACTAAAGGAAGATTAGGCAGATTCAAGAAGACCTTGAGAGAAAATGCCCTGCTATTTTTCAAGGCAATTGTATGACTACAATCTAACGGCATCCTACTTACTGCAGCTGTTTCGTCTTTTCTATAAGTGCAGCTCCTTCTGAGTTTACATAAGCATCTCCACTGAGGAAGTGAACACTTCATAAAATGACTGCAGAAGACCCCCGTTTTTGTGTATTTCAAACTGAGATGCAAATGATACCACATTTCCTGTTGCGGTTCTCCACACACTAGTATTAGCAAAAATGTGGTTCTAGCAACCTTGCTTGTAAATACTCCTCTAGCGCACAGTATAACCATCAGATGGCAAAAGGCTGGTAAGTCTGGGTTCGTAGCATGTAAATCCTTACTTTTTCTAATTGAATGAATAGTTAGGGGCTTCCTGGGCTGGTGCAACTGTCTGTAACTTCTTACTGGTTCCCATATTGCACTGGAAGTTGCTTACTGGTTTTAGAGGGTATTATTATTATTATTATTATTATTATTATTATTATTATTAAATGATGCTGTTTTCTACTCAAAATTGAAACTAATCCTACAATTGTTCTGCATGCTGTTCATGCATTCAGAGCTTTGTATAACAAAAGCAGTATCATATGGAAGCCCCCAATTTATAAATTTATTTTTGAACAATTTCAATAGACTATTATGCAAAACAGAACTACAAACACAACAAAAGGGAACGGGTGGGGAGCAGGCACATGTAGCTGAGATTCAATCTCAAGTAAAGTCTACTGTCTATTCACAGAAGTCCATACAAAGAGTCCCAATAGAGCTCCATTTGTGTCTAAGACAACCCCATAAACTTTTCAGCCAATAGGACTATGTCTCTTTATTACACATATACATACCAACTTTCCTTCAAGCAGCTCCTAGAGCTATATCAAGGCTGCTCAAGGGAGCTTCATTGTTGAGCAGGAAATTCTAACCCAAATTTCCCCCATCTAAACTCAACATTCCAGATGTCCACTGGTTCTCTGTTCTGACCTAAAGGTTTGGTGCAACCTAATGGTGAACGCCCCCCCCCATTAGTTCTACTACTTTACCTGGTGACAGAGTTCTTCCCATTGTCTGTGCAGTAGTTCAATGCGCTCATTGAGAACTGATATATCATCTGCACTGATAAAAGAGGACAGAGTCTCCTTCAACAGAGACAGGTGGGCAAGATCATCTGTCCACCCCTCAGCAGCACTCTCTAGCTCCTGGATTGGAAGAAGAAATTCTATGAGGCATTGGAATATTTGAGAAATACACATTTATTATTTGCTTTTGGTGATTCAGTGCAGTACTACCGGTATAGAAGAGAAACCCTTTTCTAGCATTAAGTCATTATAATTAAATAAAAATAGTTATCAAAAGCTTCCTATCCTAAATAATAGCAACAAAAAACAAGTATCTGGGTTCTGGTTCTTTGGCTCAATTCAAACATTCTGGCTTTGAAACATCCTTCCCCCAGCACAGGTGATCTGATCAAAGCTGGAGCCCTTCTAGGGGCTGCTTTCAAGCAAAACTTGAGATGTTGGGACATCTGATCATTGCCCCCCCCCATCTGGTTTGACTACTGGGTGCCCAGTAGTATAGGCTAGCCTGCCTCATTTTCTGAACAATGGCTGCCGCAGCCACTTATATACCATTGCAGCTATATAGCATCTCGTTTAGGGCCAGAGTCTGTTATGCAGGAGTGTTTTACCTTACAACGAATCTGTTCGGTGTGGAGTTCATCATGATGGTCTGGCAGCGGCTGGGAGAGCTTCTTCTTGAATGATTTTAACTTTTCCAGAGAATCTGCTATGCCTTTTTCACATTTCTCCCAGTCCTGAACGGAGAGGGTGTGGGGAAAGACAATATGAATGTAATTTTCAGGATCCGGGCAAGGAAGAAATACAGAGAATATACAAAAAAAAGAAAAGAAAAGTGATGCATTTGGCCAAGGCATCCATGCTTCCCTCAAAGTTACTCCGAGTGTTTTAACTAGTTTGCACATAATCATGTAAAGTAGAGATGAGATCTTGTTCTCATTATATAAAGCAGGGCTGGGGGACATGGGTCCCTCTAGTTGTTGCTGGACTCCAACTCTCATCCACCTCAGCCAACGTGAGCAGGGATGATGGGACTTGGAGTCTAGAAACACCTGGAAGGCCACAGGTCCCCCACCCCTGATATGAGAAGGCAGTTATGAACAGAGACATGGACAGAGCTGGGGTAAGTGACTTTGTCTTTCTCACAGAGGCATAATAAAACAGCATTATTTGAAGTAGTGAATTCATTAAGTGAACTTACTTTTAACAAGAATGTAAGCTGTTTCTTCTGTTCCTCAAGTTTGAGGCTAGCCAATTTCCAGCACTCCTGGATTTCTGAAAGTTCAGACTGTAGGGATGTTTCTGTCTCCCCATCAGCACAGAGTAACAGCTGCTTCCCTCCTTCCACTGTTAAGATGTAGCTTCCTTGCTGGCGAAGGAGAACTTTTTCTTTAAGCTGCGAAGACCAATTACATTTTTTTAGCATCATTTTGTTTTTCCCCCCATAATACTTTCTTTGATTCTAAATTCCAAACCATTATAAGTAGTCTTATTCTTTTTATCTAAAGAAGATTTTTTTTTACAATAGTTTCCTGTCTTACATCAAAGAAATAACTAGTACTATCTACAGTAAAGAGGCACCTACCAACAATTTCATTTGCTGTTCCTCAAGCCTTGGAAGAAAGGGGGGAAATAAGCTATTTTCTCTTTCTTCGCCCTTTCTTTTCTGCCCTCCCTTCTCTTTTTTATGAATCCTTTCAATTTTTCTCTGTATCTTTCCCAAAATAACTCCCTTCCCCCTCTATCTTTTATCCCTCTACACACATGCCTCCTACTACTGGGAGGCCACCCCATATATTGAAAATGATAGTTACAAAATATGTTACCAAAATATGTGCAAAGCCTTTTTAAAAGAAATTACATCTCACTCTTCCTTAGAATGCTCAGCAATTTACATTGGTCTCCCAGTTTCTCTCATGCAGCACTGACAAAATACAGGAATGTTGTAGCATCAGCTACCCTTCAGAAATAGTATCTGATGCCTCCCTTCCCTTTCCCCATATTCAGTTTCAGAACTTTAGAGCTATTATCCTTTTCTTTTACTGTTTATCAGCACAACTGCAAGAGAGACGACTCCTTTCATTGTCTTATTCCCCCCCCCAGTTACTACAAACTCCCAATACTTCATACCTATCTACACTATGAATCTGTATATAAGATTTGAACTCAGCTGGCAAGCATTAAGAAAGTTCAAGGACTCCCTAAAGATGTACACCAAATAAGTGCACCTGGAACAAGCCATTCACAGCAAATCTGGGGAATAAGCAGCAATTGGATATGGCTAATGGGGAATCAGCCAGATGCTAGGCTGATATTTTTGATGACATCCTTTGTATGTATTTTATACCAGTTGCAGCTACAACTGATGAATGTATTCACTTTTTACTTACAGCAAAATTGCACTTAATTCCAGTTTTATAACTTTAAGGGCCTGCCAAGGTTTACCTGCATTTCATCCAGCAATGCTCTAGCCTGTTGCAGTGGTATAGGAACATTGCCCAGCCCAGTTGCTGTCTGACCAGACACCTCCACCAGCCACTTGCGCAATTTCTCTGCCATCTCTCTGTAGCGTTGCCACTGGCGAATCTGACTGTCAATTATGCCCCGCCTCTGCTGGGCTCTGCGAATCACCCCCTGCCACTGATTACTGAGGAGGGCTAGTTTCAGATTAAACTCATCCCTATAAAGAAGAAAGGACACAAAATGAAGGATTTTGATATCTGTCATTCAGCCAAACAGCACCAAGAGAGCTTCCAAAAACTTTAGGGTCTGTGAACATATGCTTTAATTTAACAAAAATTGGTTGATGTCAGAGCTCCAATTCTAAGGTATCATTACCGTACTTCTGGTGTGATCAGAGGAGCTAAAGAAAGCTAAGGCAGCTGGAATACTCAGTACCTTTGTCTCTAATGTTTCATTGTGATACCACAGAGTGTCTGCAAATTTCTTTGAAAGAATCAATGAGGGCAGATAAGGAGCAAACAAAAACAAAGTTCAAGGGGAAGATTATAAAGACCGCAAAATTCCACCAGGCTTCTGATATGTCCTGTGTACATATATTCCATTTTATTCCTAGACTCGGCCATTTATTAATCTTGGCTTAAGCATTTATCAGCATATAAACACTTGTATGTTTTGTCTAGACCAGAGAATTTCTATGAGAAACGTTCTTCCTGAAGTGCATTTTCCTCAACACTCTAGGGATGAATGCATCCCTGTGATTGTTCCGTAGGTTCACTCTGCTCCACCTTCCTTCTGACTGAAGGTTAAGAATGTCAAAAGTAATTTTTGAAATCAATACATGCAAAATTTGCCACAGCTATCAGTTCCTCCTGGGCACTTCTAATTTTTCCACCTGAGCAACTGACACGAACAATCACCTAAGTACATTGATAAAAGCACAAGCTGAAAAAGAATATTTTGATGAAATTTATTCCATTTTGTGCTGCTTGGCAATGTACACAACTGCTTGTACATATCAGTAAGATCAGGCATCCACAAACTTCGGCCCTCCAGATGTTTTGGACTACAATTCCCATCTTCCCCAACCACTGGTCCTGTTAGCTAGGGATCAGGGGAGTTGTAGGCCAAAACATCTGGAGGGCCGCAGTTTGGGGATGCCTGAGTAAGATGGATGAAAAAGAGGGGTAAACAAAAGTTGGTCAGACTGTGATCTCTTGCAAAGTTCAGTTTTAAGAAAGCACAACAATGGACTGAAGAAAAATAATGGCATAGCACTACTTCAGAAAGAAAAGCGGGGTTCAAAGAACTTTGGTTGCCTAATATTTTTTCCCAGTGCCCAAGAAGCTTAAACTCAGCATTTACATCTCCCACATCTTCCAACTTCATCTTCATTAGAGAGTCAACAGGACTTTTGAGAAGAGAGTCCAAAGGGGTGCTAAAGGAGGAAAATAATTATTTGCAGCTGTCCTCACTGTGGAAGATTTATTTTCTTTTATTTCTTATCCACCCTTTACCATAAGGTTCCATGGAAGCTTACAACAATAAAATATACAATTTCAGATCACTGTGCCTGAACTTACTTTTTCCAGGAGAGGAATACAAGGAACTGTGGCCAACAGTGGTATCAAGAGAAAAAGTCCTAGGTATTACTAACAGACTACTAGATCAACAATGATAACAACACAGGGCCCAGTTGACATCCTTAAGAAAAGAACTTCCCTATGAGGAAAGGTTACATCAGTTGAGTAAGAGGGAACATAAAATAATTAAATTATGCATGGTATGGAGAAAATGGACACCCCCCCAAAAAAAAGCTTTTCTCTCTCTTTCACACCACTAGAACCTGGGATCACCCAATATAGCACAATGCTGGAAGTCAGGACAGACAAAAGGAAGTACTTCTTCATGCATAATTAAACTTTTGGAATTTGCTACCAGAGGAGACAGTGATGGCCACAAAACTGGATGGTGTTAAAAGAGGATTAGACCATGTCATGATGGATAAGGCTGTCAATGGCTACTAGTTATTATGGAGATATACTACCTCCAGAGTTGGAAGTTGTATGTCTCTACAGACTAGCAGCTGGGAATCCCAAGTGGAAAGAGTGTTAATGTGCTCAGACTCTGCTGGGGGCATTCCGCATGCCATGGAGGCTGGATTTTGGTCTGATCCAGAAGGCTCTTCTAGCATTCTAGTTGTAAAGGTTATAAGAGAGTTTTTCTAGGAAAAGGCAGGTTGGAGTCTATTTTCCCCTGGCAATTTGTGTTAGCACAAATAATGATACTAAATTGGAAGGAAAAATGAAATGCTATCATTAGGTATACTATAATAATCTGAATATTGTATTTGCTGGTGTGGACAATTTCCCAGGCTATTCTTCTGAATGAACTATCCAATTTAACTTTCATTTGAAGAACACAATTGGCAGCTGGATGTTCAAACAGTTGTACAAGAAAGCAGGGGGAAACAAATCAACAACAAAACCCTTCAGCCCACTCACCAGCTGGCTGTGGAAGCTTCTGTGCAGCAAAACAGAATGGAAATTGTGATGTAGCTGGAATTAGTGTGTATGCATTTGTGTATGCAAAATGCCAGCAGTCCTGTGCTGACCCACTGCTAACTGAGCAACTGCTTTTTCAGAGGGAAAAACACGGGCATGTGTTCAGAAAATCCAACAATTTTTGCAATCTATGTGGTTGACACTTTGAGTAGAACAGAGAAAATTTCTGCAGAATTATAAAGAGTCAAGTTCTGTACATTCTTACCTGTCTTCCACCTGTCCTTGCTCAAGAAGGTGCTGACCATCCAAGATGATGGAATGTAAAATCTGCTGCCGACTAAACATCTCTGCTTGGAATAACTAGTGTGTTATAAGTTTAAAAAAGAAGGAAAGGGGAGAAATCAAATAAGCTTAAGGACACTGAAGAATTTGGCTCCAAAACAATTTTTCCACTTAGTCAGTATTCTTAGAATTCAGCTTTTTTAATAGACTGCTCTAAACAAACAAAGTAACTGGTTATTGGTACCAATTGACCTAAGTACAGTTTCCCAAAGCCTGGATGACTAGTTAAGTAATCAGGATCAAAGTGTCTGTTTTTTTGTGGTTTTCAGAAGTTATTTGGTCTATGCCATGAAAATTGAGAGCACTAAATTTTTAATCCTGTTTTTATATTAATGATAGTATGTTGCTTTATATGGTGTATAAGCAACTCATTTCAAGTTGTGTTTGCTGGAGACTTTCCTTTTGCTTGTTTAATCTTTTGTTACACAACAGGGGAAGAAACTTCATTTTAAAGGGAAAAACCCTGGAAGCATACTGTGTTCTAAACACAAACAAACACATTGTTTCTTCAACTTTTAAGATATCGTGGCTGAGAATTCCTCGTTATGTTTACAGCCTGTTCCCTAGAGACCTCTGGTGGCAATAAGCTCCACTGTTAGCTTTCCACATGTTTACAGCCTGTTCCCTAGAGACCTCTGGTGGCAATAAGCTCCACTGTTAGCTTTCCACAATGGAAGACTTTAAAAATGGAGACAGAAGAATCACATTACAGGTGAAGGAATATGCAATGGTATATTAACATGTTTAACCTGATAGATAAAAAGGGCTTCAGTTACTGACCTACTGAGGCATTATTTCTCTCCCACCCACTTTAAAAATAAATATCCTAGGATCCTGCATATGAATAACCACAGATCAATGCGGTGACAGATGTTGCAGCCAGATCGCCCTCACATCCAAGATGGCGTCGTTAGAGGAAGCACCGATTTGAGCTCCGCGTCAGTTGTGCAGTTTTTATTAGTTTTATCAGCTTTTTATTAGCTTTTATCAGTTCTAGTATTTTATCGCTCGGTATCTTTTTCTTAATTACTATATTCACAAAGTTTAAGCTAAAAGTTTTAGAGAAAGCCCTGGAAAGTCTCAGAGAAAGCCTTAACTCCAGCTTGACTCAATCTACCAACTACTTATCAGCAGGAGAGGAGATCAAACGCCCTACTCTTGGAAGGACGCAGGGTTTCCTGATTTACAGCAGAAAATAGTAGCAGCTGCATCTCCGTGAAAATGTCTAAGAAAAAGAAGCGATCGGCTTCATCTCCACAAGTGAGCCCACAGCAGAAGTGCAAGCAGAGTAAACTGGATGATTTCATAAGAGCCCAGAATTCAGAACCTACTACATCAAACAGAGTTCATTCCCAGGAAGGTGGGGACGCTTTAACAGGTGGAGACCACCCAGGGGAGAACGCTGAGATGAGCGCCTATGAACTATCTCATGAACCACTACTGCAAGAACTATCTTATGAACTACTACTGCAAGAACAGTGGGGGAAATTAACACCAAACTAGAAAAGACAACACCACTCCTGGCTGAGTTGGTGCTTTTGGCGGCCAGTAATAGCTCCCTCGATACTAATGAGATTGACTGCAGCATTGCCCTCCCCCAAGACCACTGTGCACAGGGGTGTAACTGGTCTGGATCCGACAACCGAGAGACTACAAATAGCAAAAAAAAAAAAAAAAATGAAAGTAGGGACTTGAGCCTACAAAACACCCAAGTAGCTCTCAATATATAGCCTTTCAAAGGTATGCTGCCTTACTGGAAATCAATCGCTAGTGTGAAGAGAAACTTTAAGCTTTTACTAGATATCCAGTGTGGCAATCTGATTGTGATAAACCTGCTTTGCACAGACTTCCAGCACACTAGACTCATGCTGACATTTCCCGAATCCTAAAAAGCTCCTGAAATATAGGGCCCTCTTACAGGTCTATAATATTGAGTTGAGGCGAGTTTTTAAAGACACAGAACGAAAACAACTACTGCCAAATTTGTCGTATTGCCGGACCGACCCCAGGTAATCAATGCCCACTTTGTTGGAGGGCACTTGCTATAGGCCAGTGGTTCATTCGGCAGGTTACACGTGATGCACCCAGCCGTAACACTCCCTTGGAGAGGAAAACTTTAGAGCAAAAAGGCCAATTACACAAAGAACACCAGCCCAATCTAGATAAGTCAAATACAGGACACTCTATTAGCCCCTTGGTTAATCTCGAAATTCACCATCCTTTACCCCGGCTGGAACCCGATCAGCCATCGGCAAATGACACTCCTCCCAAGGGAAACACAACACACAGACAATCAGAGACAGATTTAATTGTCTTCAACTAAGACCCCCCCCCATTGCCTTAGCAAATGACACCAGGGTCCACAGACTAATAACCGATGCCCCAGAGGTAGTGGAGGAAATACATCAGGAACTGTCTGGGGCTTCAAGTGATAGCCAACCTTCCGACATGCACCTATATTGACTTTTTGCCACGGTTGGGAACCTGGTGCAAAATTCCTCTCTGCAGTTGTTATTGTGGAATGTGGCAGAAAGGTAGGCCTTTGGATGGATTGTTAACCCTAGTGGCTCTCCATATAAAAAGTGAACATATCCTGTTGACATGCTAGCTGTAAATTACTAGTAACGAAGATATCTCTATTTCGTTTTTTGTCATCGAAATACACTGCAGACATCTGATCTCCCTGGAGACCTAGAGATGCGACGATAGACTGCTCTGCCTCCTTTCTTTTAGCAAATGTTTTGTGCCACTGGGGAAGTGGTAATTCTGTATTGATTTGTTTTGGATGTTTGTATGTGATGCCCATAAAAGGTTTGATAATGTTGATGATGAATAACCACAGATCTGCCAGTTCAGTTTATGACCTTTCAACAGAGAGGATAGCAGGAGACAACAACCGAACTCCCAATGTCACCCTGTGGAAAAAATAACACCCAGACAGAGCCATCTATTTAACTGAAGTTTTTATATATACTCAAAACCAGGTCTCCTGCAGATGATATAAGGATTTGAAGGAAGTAATGTACCCCATAATATATTTACCCTTAACAACTTGGGACCAGTTTACCTAGGGGATTGCCTTACCCTACATGTGCCCACTCGACTGCTACAATGGGTGGAATTGGCAAACTACAGGTACCATATAATACCCATTTGCATTTCTAAGTCCTCAGTCATTTAGTGTGGTAGCTCCTGCACTTTGGAACTCCCTCCCTGCTAAGATCAAGCCGGCACCTTCACTGTACTCTTTTTGGCACCTGCTAAAAACATTATTGCTTAGACAAGCCTAGTCAGATCCTTAGATACTTGAGGTAATTTGTAATATGTTTTAGCATTTTAACTTTTGTGTGTTTTAAAATATGGTTGTGATTTTTTTTCTTGATTTTCTTGCTTTATCTTTTTGTAATCAGCTTTGAGATTGCTTTTACAATCAAATCATATATAAATTTTATGAAATATAGATAGATAGATAGATAGATAGATAACACCTGGATGAGGAATGGACTGAGCAAATCAAAGTATGAAAATCATTTGACAAAGTAAGGCTTCAGATAAATTAACACCTGACTCAGGTACTCAGACTAAGCACTCTCAACAATCATCTTGCACAGTACATTGTGCAGAAATTCATCTTCTTCTTCATTATTATTGATTAAATTTATATATACCACCCTTCATATCTATAGATCTTAGAGTGGTTCACACACAGCAGTTGCTACGGCTAATACCAATGCACTTCCAGCTCACATATATCACAGTTAATCGGAATGAGTGAAGAAGGTGTATGGAAGATGACAAAACCTAACACTTGAACAATAAACGCTTACAGTTGTAATGGTTGCAATCTACAAGCCACTGATCAATCCAACCACAGATTGGATTGTCAGTTTGCTCATTCTTTCATTACAACTTGCCTCGTGCGCCCTCTGCTGTTCCAAAAGAAGTTGGTAGTTTCCTGAAATCTCAGCGGCCAATTTCTGTTCCGTCTGAACCAAGAATTCCATCCAAGTCTCACATTTTTCTAGGAAGGTCTGTTGCTGCAGCATGAAGGATTGCAGCTTACTGTAAGGATAAAAGAGTGATTCAGTAACACCTCAGAGCTTGCTAAAACAAACTTACAGCAGTTCTTAAGTGAGCCATTTCACTTCACTTTGGCCTAAACGAGATTATTTATTTATTCATCCTGGGTATTTTTTAAAAAGTACGTACATAAAAATTAATTTAAAACAACTACCACATCGTAGATAAACATGCACATTTCTGCTTGCCTCTTTCATTAGTTTGAATGTTAGAAGAATATGTTTTCCCCATTTAAAATGTGCCTTTAGTTCATAAACAAAATCCCACAGCTGCCTTCATTTTGGAAGAACTGATTTAGCAAAGCAACCTCCATTTCAATAAATGAAGTGATTAGCTCATTGTTGCTATTTCAGAAAATTCAGTAAAAAGTACAGGAGATTACTGCTAGGTAAGTGGGTACAGGAGGGCAGTTTCAGGAATGCGTCTTCTCAAGCTTCCCACAGGTGCTAACACTGTGTGCACACACACATGAGGTTGTGCCCCTGTTCACTTCAAGGAGAGCCCCAAAGTTGGCAGGCAGAGGAACTAGCTGAGCTGGGGCAGGGGGAGAAGGGCTGCTGCAGCCTGTTGTGGCTACCCCCTCCAAGGTTTGCTGGGGCTGCCCATCCGCAACCTTTCATTTGTGCTGAAATGTGTTGTCATGCTGTAGTTTGCACCTGTTGACAGCCAAACTGCAGCACTACAACACATTTTTATAGAAACAAGCAGAACTAGCTTTCCCAACCTAGTATCCTCCAGATACTATGGATTATCAAAAGCCCCAGCCATCACTGTTGTGGTCCAAAACATCTGTAACGTACCAGGTTAAGGAAGACTAATGGAGATTATTCTGCTTTCAGGAACACAATTGAACCCACCAAACTTTTAATTCCTCCCAATCTTATGCAACTATAGAATAAGTTTAAAAACCAAGCCTGGAAGCATCACATTTATTTAACCGTGCTACATTAAACCTCCATTCAGTCCAAGTTAACACTTTGGTCCTTTATAAGTTGTCCCACCTGAATCTTTCTGTGGTTTGTGACGAAATAATGGACCAATGTCTATTTAGATTTTGCATTCTTTTGATTTCTTTATCATTCAGGGGTAGTCTATATCCTAGCTCATTCAGACGATCCATATCTGGTGCCATGCTGCTGAATTTTAACATCTGGCGCTGTATAGTGATAGGGAACAAAGAAGTAATCAGAGCATATGGGCTAGGATGCTGATCATCAGAGAATCAGAATGAACATACATATCAGTGCTTTTATGGATATTCATGTAAGATGCCTTTCATATTTTAGCACAATTTTAGATTTTAGGCACATCCATTACACCAATAAAACATATACAGTTTAAATCCTTATGTTCTTCTGGAAAACAACAACTCAGAGTTTACAGTTTATTGGGGAAAAGGTTCCCTGAAGTGTTTGTTCTCATTAAACATACTTTAGTATCAGACAAATTTTGCAAGTAAAAAAAGCCATGCTTCTGCCCTAACTCACTTTAAGCTCTTCCATTCTATTCCGTATTATGGACAGATCGGATGAACTACTTGGGTCTTGTTCTTTTAACACTTCTTCAGCTTGCTTTATCCAATCCTCTAGCCCTCCTAGGCTCTTGGAAAATGTCTGGTAATCTTGAACCCCAGCCTTGTATTAGAAAAAGAAAAAAGGAAAGGAAAGCTCATAAATTATGAAACGTAGGTTTCTTTCCACTAATTGTCTACCAGAGCCTGAAATCCACAGTGGTATGTTAACAGATCTTGCAGCTTGGGTGAATTAGAATGGAATAATCACATTTTCTGGAGTTGAAGGCATTATTCATGCAGGAACTATTTATAAGAGAAGTGGAGATGAGAGAGAGAAACAGCAGATATCTTGTCTCAACAAGCTGGGAGAGAACAATAAACTAAATGGCTCAGCTTTTAGAGGTGGAGTCAACTTAAGCAGAGAGCTATAAGCAAGTACTGGCTGGATTGCTGGACAAAACAGTGCCCTCATGTAGTTTAAAGTAACATATGCATTACTCATGCATTACTTATCAGTGAGAAGAATATGTATTTATTTTTCTCTAACAGGTTGCACAATTTCCTTCTTATTTTCATCACCTTGCTTTACTTTTTCACCTCAGATTCCTAGAAGATAAATGATACCTTGGGTGTGGCCTGCCAGTCCCTCCCCAAGTTCCACCCTAATCCCTATGGCAACCTTCCCTCCTCAAACTTTGTACTCTTCCCTCTTCTATGGGTTGTATTCTCTGTGACTGGACAACAACAAATAACAAGAACATATTGATTTATAACAGTGAAAGTGTGAATTTGAATCCTTTTGCTAGGCATGAGGTCAATACAACAACAATGATGAAAACTGAATCACTAATAAGAGTAATAATTTTATTATTTTTATGCCGCCCATCTGACTGGGTTGCCCCAGCCATTCTGGGCGGCTCCCAACAAAATATTAAAAACACAGCAAAACATCAACTTAAAAACTTACATGAATTATGTGAGCAGTGGAAGGTACTGGGAAAGAAGGAGGTGTAAGTGTGTGGTAAGGTCTTCCTACCTGTAGTATAGATTGCTGCCTGCAAAGAGTGTGTTCTAAGGATGATAAAGTCTGGTTCAGAGAGACCTGACCATACTGGAGTGCTGCTGCTGCAGAAGAGTCCACCTGTTGCTTCAGCTGTTCCCCCAGTTCATGCAGAACAAACAGAGAATCCTGCACTGTCTTCATGCCTTTAAGCAAATCCTGCAGAAAAACAACATACAAGTAGCTTCTGAGGGGTGATTTTTCATAGTGCAAAGTATTATTGAAATTAAAATGTGTTGACATGGACCTCAACGTAACTGTTATAGCTCTCCTGGAAGAAAATGGTATTGACCATCTCGGCTGTGAGTCTTAGGGACCTGCTCCTTGCCTTGCAGGCAAGTACTCATGTATTCATTCATTCATTCATTCATTATACATACACACATACATACACACATACATGCTGTCAGGGGGTTGTTGCGGCTACTCTCGAGTAAAGACGCTCCAGTCCGCACTGTCTTTAAGAGTTTTGTTGTGCATACTATTTACAGTGCGGAGATAATAGAAAACATGACTGCCTAGTCCGATTCAGAACCGGCAATGGCTGCCATCTGCTTTTCGGCCAGCATAAAAGCCTGGGCACCCAAAAACGCCGCCCCTTCACCCTACGTGTGGCCGTGCGCCTCAATTCAGGCGCCGGAAGGAGAGGTCTCCCCTCTTGCTGGCTGGGGCGGCGCCTGGGCTCCGACATCTTGCTGAGCCCCTCATCCGCTGACCCTTGACCAGAGCGGTGCCAAGGCTCTGACGCGTCTCTGAGCCCCTCCTGCACGCTCTGTTCCCCATAGCGTTGCCAGGGCTCAAACACCTCACTGAGCCCTCTCTCCATTCCGCTCCCTTCCTCATTCCCTCCTCCTGACTCGCTGCTCGTGCTGTTGCTGGGCGAAGTGCTGCTCAGGATGACGGGGGGAGGCTCCCTGTAGGGAGGGCCATAGCTGCCAAGTCTCCCGTTTTCCCTGGGAAAACCCATTTTTTACTTACCTTTTCCCGGTGGTCCCCCGTATCACTTCGTCTCCCGTTTTTCTCCGTTATTTTCTCCTGCCAGCGGCCATTTTTTTCTTTCCGATTTGCCCTTCTATGGGCACCAAAAATGGCCGCAGCCAGCTTCAAAAGCCGCATGTACGCATGTCCGGAAGTGCATAGACGTCACTTCCGGTGTTGGCGGCGGCCATTTTGGTGCCCATAGAAGGGCAAAGCGACACCGGAAGTTACATCGATGCAATTTCCGGTGTCAAATGGCTGCCGGTCCCGGATTCTGCAGTCCGGAACTGGGAAGGTAAGGGGAGGGCCCCTGACACATACATACATATGTCACCTTTATCTTCCAAGGAGCTCAAGGTGGTGTACATGGTTCTCCTCCTCCCCATTTCACCATCACAACAACCCTGTAAGGTAGGTTAAGCTATGAGATGGTGACTGGTCCAAGTTCACCCAGTAAGCTTCATGGCTGCATGGGGATTTATTCACTGGATGGTGCAGCCATCACCAACAGGGAAGGCAATACCACAGTCCCAGGACTATGAAGATGTAGCAATCAAAAGAACCTGGGTTCAGGGGTAAGGTGGCAATAAGCAACCTTACCTCATCCTCCCAATTTGCTATTTGGGGGAATGCCCTTTATTTCTTAGGGTCTCAGGGCAAATTTGGTGTGGGGAAATGTTTTGGAAAAACTGATCTCCTTGGTCTATGAGTGGCAATGGTCTGAGTGGAGGATCAGGGACTGGAGCCTGGGAGAAGAATGAGTATGGTAAAGGTGTATTGGAAGAGAAGGGAAATACTTCATCTGTTCCCTTGTCAGTATTCAGCTAGTTTTTTAGAATCCTTTCACATTAGGGACCTTGCTGCAGTTAAAGAGTGTGGACTAATGGCACAGCCTTCAGTTTACTGAACTTACGTTGCAATCATGAATCCAAGCAGCAATTTCATCATCAGCAATGTCCTTGCTAGTTGCAGCCTTCAGAAGTTCATTTGTTCGGTCCTCATACTGCTGAACTGTGGAGCAGCACTGTGTGTAATAGTTTTTGTACTTTTGCCAGAGCTGAAGCAGACCCTTACTGGAATGCAGATGCTCTGCAATTTCTTCTAGAAGGTTGTTCCACCTGGTGATTATAACCAATGGATTGTGAGATAGAGGAGCTCACAGAGGGAAAACAAAATAGACTATGGAAGAACTTTTGAGTACATCTTCATCTTGGGTTATAAAACTTCAGCATGAATAAGATGGTAATTTGGCTATTTATCACAAAAACAATTTGAAAAAGAGGAACACCAAGTATGCTGACTAATGGTCTTTGAAGCCAATCTTCATAACCCTATGATGACCTTTGTTCCAGAAAAAAGTAATTAACAAAAGAGACATGTAGGGGCATGAGTGTTAAAGAAACCCTTCATTTGAAAACTACATGTGGAGAAAAGAACCAAAAACATTATGTAGAATGAAGTGGTGCGCTAAGGAGATATAATTCTGGACACCATATTGCAGATGGAAGGACCTGTGAATGTTTACTCACATTAAAAAGACAAACATGTAGTAACTTAGCAGATCAGAATTAATCTGATCACAATCTTCTCCCATGGGGTACTCTAACTCACACAGCTTCCAAGGGGGTTTATTATAAATGTGTGTGTTTGAGACCATAATTTAACTGGATTTAGGTGTCTACTTTGCCACATCTTTGAAGCTTCTGGTTTATACTGGAACTATTTAACGTTTCAAATGATAACAGAAAAATATTTTTGTTTTGCCTATTTTATACAGATGACTAGAACAGCCTAGAGTTATACTGGCTCAGAGAGAAACAGATTTTCATTACAGAGCTGGGAGGACTAGGCTAAAACTACAGTTATACCTCTTCTTGTTGTGTTTTTTCGGGTTAAGAACATGGCAATCCCAGAAGTGTTTACTTCCGGGTTTCGCCATGTGCGCATGCACAGAAGCGTTCTGCGCAGATCACACATGCACAGAAGCGCTGCTCTGGTTACAGACTTTCCGGGGTGCGAACAGCACCCCGGAACAGATCGTGTCAGCAACCAGAGGTACCATTGTACTTGAGGAACCTGCAAGCTTGTTTTGCCCCTCCCACCCTTCATGTACCTATTTGGGATTATGTTTAAAAACCACGTTTGGGAATGGTTTCTTACCTCAAGTTCATTTCTTTCAAAGTGTTGTTAAGTACTTCTGTGACAGGTGGGTGGCATTCTTTCAATAACTGATTGGTCACTGATCCAAATTTCTGTAAACTATGGTCTTGCTTTTCCAATTCATCCTGCAAGTTCTTTAAAAAGAAGAAGAGAGATTAAAGGGGAAAGAAATGTGCAGTTGCAACCAGGAAGGAGGACATGGAATAATAAATCACTATGTTATTTATTTACAGGCAGGAGTTACCCATTCAAATTCCAGCTCATGTGACTCCAGAGAGACCACATCAGAAAAAGAGTGGGCCTCTGTAGAGACCTCCAGTGCCACTGCTGTCAGACAGTTGAACAGCCTGAATTGCCTAGCTCCAAAGACACATTGCCTGCCCACAACAGCCTCACACACTCCACCTCAATCCTAGACTTTTCCGCTTCTCCCCAGGAGCAAAGGTGGCTTTGGGCCCAGCAACAAGTCCAGAGCCAGTGATGATGCTCTTTCCAAGCAGTCAGAGGAATTCACTACAAGGTCTACTCAGGAGGAGAAGCACAGAAGGAGCATGAGTACAGTGGGACCCAGCAGATAACCAGAAAGGGGTAGGAGCCACATAAGAGGATATAAACCTCCCAGTGTCTTGTGGGTTGCCTACCAAGTCCACAGCCGCATAACCAAGCCCAGCTTGGTCCAGCTCTGAGTTCACCTGTTGTCCTTCTCCAACCTGGTTTGCCCTCCTCCCAGGTATGGGGAGCTGATGATGGATTCCCCTGTGCATCTGATTATAGGTATGCCTATAATCCCCCTTTTTATGGATCCCCCTTTTTACTTTTTACCTACTGAACTTCCAGCACCAATTGAAGATTTTTATTTATTTCTTTATTCCAGCAGGCATTTTAATTGCAGTTTGATTTTAAGGTTTTAAATTTTCTTTTCAAAGTTACATCTGGCAACCTGTTAGCAAGAACTACCGTAAAATGATGCTAGGAAAGATGCGTAGAAATCCTAAAGCACCACTGAATGAAGAACACTGTAGAACAAGTTTGCTATGTTTTAAGTGTAGTTTTAAAAGGCTTCAATTGGTAATAACTTGCTTCCCTGCAAAGTTTGAAAATTTCCCTGACTTTCCTAGAATACACTAAAGGCTTTGATGCTCATGTCCTTACCTGAAGGTTATCTACTTGGACTTTCACTGCTTCCAGGGAACCTGTAAGGAGATGAAAGCGAGATAAAGAGTATCTGGCTTCCATCAGATAACTATTTAGTTCTTCATAAGCTGCTTTATAAGCATTCCACTGATCAAGGACAGACTGCAGCAATATTTTCAGCTGGCCAACCTGACAGAAAAAGAAACAGAACCAAACAATAAATAAAAAATGAAAGTATGAATGCCATTTTGCTGCCTGTTTAAATCATTCTGAAGACAAGGTTACTGTCAGGGAGTTGTTGCGGCTATTCCTGAGTAAAGACGCTGCAGTCCATTGTGTCTTTAAAGGTTTTAGTGTGCATACTATTTACAGTGCAGAGATAGAAGAAAACATGACCTCCTAGTCACTCTCAGAACCCGGCAATGGCGCCCGTCTGCTTCGGGCCCAGCATAACAACCTGGGCACCCCGAAACGCCACCCCCTAGCCCTGCGTTTGGGCGCATGCCTCAATTTGGGCGCCGGAAGGAGCGGTGCCCCTTCTTCCCCTGGCCGGCTGGGGCAGTGCCTGGGCTCTGACACCTCCTTGAGCCGTCCCTCCTCCACTTGTTGGTCAGAGTGGTGCAGGGGCTCTGATGCCTCGCTGAGCCTTCCCTCCTCCATTCCGCTTCCCCCTGACCTGCTGCTAGCACTGTCTCTGGGCGAAGTGCTGGTCAGGATGATGGGGGGAGGCTCCCTGTAGGGAGTCGCCCTGACAGTTACTATTTCAGATTTTATTATTTTCTCTGGTCTAATATTGACAAGCACACACACCCGTTCCCCTGCAGCCCCCGTACCACCTATCATGCTGATATGGAGCAGATTTTCAGGAGGCAGAAGGGGTCTGCAGCGGGGAGGAGGAATTGCCAAGGCTCATCTCTTCCTCTTCATGGAAAATCTGGGTTCAACCAATAGCCTATGTATTCTTTAGTTTTGTAAGATGAGTTGCAATCCAAACGGAGTAAAATGTTTAAAAAGCTCTACATAAATTCTACACAAGCAAATCAAATTCCTTTGCTAAACTGCAGCAGCACATGCAAAAATTCCTATCGGCTGCTCTTTGAGCTAAAATCCCCCTCTGTATAAATGCAGCCATACTTGCTTACCATGTGGTCCAAATTTGCCCAAGAATGGTTTAGTTTCTGAAGTGTGTTCATGACAACAACAGAAACTTCTTCTTTTTTATTCTGCATCAAGGAAAGGCCACACTGTTCCACTTTCTCCACTTCCTTTTCCTTAGATTTTATTTGCTGTTCAAGTTCCTGAAAGAAATACAAATGACCGTGGTTTTGTTTTAGGTTTGCAACTTTCGCAAATGTCAAAAACATTAACAGTTCCCAATAAACAGTGAAAGATCTGGTGGAGAATTCGCACAGCTCTCTAATGCAACGGATTCACCATAAATAATGATTAACATATTGCCATTTCAATTATTTTTAATTAAAACAATAGGCTGTCTGTATCAAATGCTGGATGGACTTTCACTCCTCCTCCCCACCTCCCAAATCCACTCCAGAGAGCATCCCAACCCACTGGAGCTACAGGGAGGAGGAAAGGAACAGTAAGTTCCATCACACAAGTGGAACAGTAGCACTGAATATCATCCTGTGTTTATTCAGAATCATCACATTCTGAATGTGATTCTGAATGTCACTTAGATTGCACATGGCCCATAACTAGAAATCACAAGAAGACTTGTGCATAATCTTTCGTAAGGTTGTATATTACTGTTAAAATATAAAGTTACAATTAAATAAAATTATGATTGCAAGATTTTTGACTAGCTGTTCCAGTTCTGTTTTCTTAGTATAAAGCACTTTTTTAATTTCCTGGCAGACCAATGCTTCACTCTTCATTTTGGAATGGTTTAATGGTTAACATATTCTCTTTTAGATTTACACTGAGGTCTACAACAAAATGTTCAAATAAATAAATAAAATTTAAACTGGCCTGAGATCAAAGGAAGGAAAAATGCACCAAATGCCAAAAATACTGGAAGAGAAATACTTTTATCTTTCCAATCTCATAACTCAATTAAATTGTCGTGCTTGCTTCTGATTTACTGCGGAGATTTTCCTAAACTATTTGAGGAAAATTTGAATGCTATCTACCAGCAGTTAATATAGGAATTGCAACATTTGCATTACATTGCTCTAATGGGTGGTGTTAAGAGTAGATCCATTAAAATCAGAGGACTTAAGTCAAGGCTAACTTATGCTGATTGATTTCAATGAATTTACTCTGAGTATAACTAAGTTGAATATCACCCATGTCTAAAGAATAGAATATTTTAATGATATTAAAATAGAAATATCTTAATGTTTTAATATAAAATCTGGTCCTTGAGAGAATTGTTTAGTTTTCAAAGTATAGAAAACATTCACTTCAGTCTAGTGGCACATATGAGAAGTTCCGGAAAGGTCTACAGGATTCAGGGTGGTCTAGAATTTAGGTCAGAGCTAAATTATGGGGCAGTTTATCAACATAAGAGAGTGATCCAGACAATCTACTGCCATATTGAATTACACCAACAGAGCCAAGCTAAGGTCTGGAATCTAGGTCAGAGCTAAGGAATGAAATATCTTTATCAACACTAAGGGGGTGATTCCAATGATCTACTGCCATATTGAGTTACAGCTAGAAAGTGAAGGTAACATGAAAACAGAACAAGTACAGTAGGCGTCACAGCTTATGTTTGAGACACAATAGAGACATGGCCACATAAAATTGAGGGATGGAAAGGAGCAAGAGGTGTCAGGGCCAAGCAACACCCAGCCAGCTGAAAGTAGTGATGGGCCTGATGGTAAACTGAAGATGAATCCTGGCTAGGCAGAGGTGCTGTGAATGGGTGGTTGCCATGTTTGGGAATTAGGTATCTGGAAGAGGTATCAACCCCTTCCTCTCAATGCAAAGGGAACAGGTTCTTAGTCTGGGACTGCTTCTGGATTCCAACCTGGATTCTAAGCACAGCTGTTCCTGGACCAGGATAGCCTGGCTTCAGCTGACCATGTCCTAGTGCCATCAGGCCAGGATTACTGCAATGTCTTCCAGGTGTGGTTTCCCTTGAAGACAGCCCAGAAACTGCAGCTAGTGCATAATGCAGCTACCCGGTAGATCCAATGGGCCACAGGTTCTGAAAGCACACCATTGGCTGCCAGTTCCTGGGTCCAATTCAGTGCAATGGTACCAGCATACAAATTTGTAGATGGCTTGGCACCCAAATACCTAAAATAATACTTCCTCAAATATTTGCAGGGGAAGCTCTGTTGGCAGTGCTGCCCAGCTGGCATTGACCTGTGTGACAGAGCCTTCTCAGCGGTGGTTGCCTGTTTGTGGAATGTCCTCCCTGGTGAGGCACCCCTGTCTCCCTCATTATTAACATTCAGGAGAAACTTTAAAACAGTCCTGTTTACAGAGGCATTTTTACCCTGGGCTCCTTTGAGAGGAAGGTTAGGACAGAAATTTAACAACCACCACCACTGCAATACCTGGCAGTCTTTCAAGGCATTCTGGACTGAAGCCTGATCTCCAATTTTCTGTTGTTCCTTCAGTCTCTTCTCCTGAGTTTCAAACCACATCTTCAGGGATTGAACACTGTCTTCATATTCTATCCAAGATTCCAAAAAACCTTCTAACAACTGAATCTGAAAAATATATGTAGATATTTTAAATAATGTAATTCACAGTGTTGAGGTAACTACTTCTTTCAGTGGAAAGCACTTCTGTATCAGTTCAAGCTTTCTTAGAACATAGCATTGTTCCGAGAGCATTGTAGAGCAGTGAACTTCAGGGCAGTCAAGTCATCACTTTAATAAACAGAACAGTAAGAAAAAGACTTGGCTTCCTCTTACAGAAGGGCAAATTCTTAGAATTTGCCTGCCCCCAAAGATTGGAGTGCATTTTCACACACCCCCAACAAAAAAAATCCTGCTATGAAAATTGCTGGGACAAATACTTTGGTCCAGCACTAGCTCTCACACATAAATAATGGAATTCAGAATATGTCTTTACCTCTAATTAATAAGCAATTTCTGCTCTTGCCATTCTCTTTAAATTGGGTAGGCTTCTCCCCTTACCTTTTCTGTTATCAGACCCTGCAGGACCTGCCAACGCCTGTTCATCACTCCAAGTTGTTCTGCAAAATCAGTCTTGTCACTGCGTTTACTCTCCACATCCTGACTGCTAATTTGTAGTACTGATTGGTTAACAAAGTCTACAGTTAACTGCTTACAGTTTACATCAATCTTGAAACCCTGGTGAAAAGGGGAAAGAATGGAAACTATCAGATATTGCTTTACAGAAAGAAGAAATGAATGCTAGTAATGTCATGCTTTGCCAAAAACCTATCAAAATATATAGCTCAAGTAGTATACTTCGGAAGGCTAATAATAGGGACAGTGTCACTATGACCCCTAAAGCAATTGTTAAGATACTGGCCTGGTTGGCTACTCATGTTAAACCATAGTTCAACCATGGTGCTCCTGGTCACAATAGGAGCAAAAAAATGCAAGCTTGTTATGTTGAGCCCAGGCTTGTGGTTTGTTGTTTGCCAAACAAACACTGCTCGTTTGCATTTAATTAAACATTAGCTGTGGCTGAACATGATGTGCAAACACAGTCATTGAATTTTGGGACAGGTTGAAAACCCACCACTGAAAATAAAAAAAATCTGGGTAGTAGACAACTAACTCGTTCTGTCAGCCCAAGGATTTATGCTTATGCAATGGAAATTCCTCTCCTCTCCCCACAAACATCCTGTGCCCTCTACAAATGTGCTCTGGAGGGTTGCAAACCTCTGGAACAGATTTAGGGACTGCTTGTGTGGGGAGGGGGGAAGGTATCATTGTGCAAGTGTAAATCCTTGCGCTGACAGAACAAGTTAGTTGCATGCTCCCCTCTGTGTGCTGGTTTTCAAAAGCAGGCCCTATTACAGAGACCCGGGAAGTAGTACAAGACTCTGCATACACTGCATTTAATTTTCATTTAGTAAAAAATAATTTTGTTTTAAACTAGTCTAATATTGGATCTGGTATGCTAAAACCAGAAATGTCTATACAAAAACTGATTTTAGTACCACTGGAAGTATTTAGAATTCATAAAGCCATGTTATTTGTAAAGACAAAAGTTGTTGTTATTCACATCCTAACATAGGTATACTAAAATTCTGTTATCTTATCTTTGGGCTGATATTCCTACTTTCCAAGCCTCCTGTACCACTTACCTTATATTTCTGAAGATAGTCTTGAATAACTTTGTGTCCTACTACATTTTTAAAGTTTTCCTCATCCTCAGAAATGACATTTTCCATCAACGAAATCCAACTCATGACTTCCACAATGGCATGACGAGAAGGAAGCTTGTCCATTTGGAGCTGCAAGACATTAAAAAATACATAGTTATGAAACCCAAATAATAAAATCCATGAGAATGGCTTATTCTAGAAATATGTGTTAAAACATTGTGTAAAATATGTGTAACAAATATCTAGGTTTTTGACAAAATTATTTGGCATACCGAAAGAAATAGGGTAATCCTGCTGGACAGATTTGTAGTTTAGATTTGACAGATTTGTAGTTTAGGTTATCACCTTTTTAATATTTTGCAACTTGGCAACATCTTTATTGAAATCTGGTGCCTATTACTGAATGCATTATATAAATGAGACTTTGTCAGTTGTAATAGTGCTGGGGTTTTTTTCTGAATCTTTTGCTCCTGCAAGCATACTGAACTTTTCTGCTTCAGGCTGTGATCCAAAGTATATTTATTTGGAAATGTCCTATGGGAATCAATGTAACTTTCTTACAAGTAAATACGCTAGAATCCTCACAGCATGGGGAGTTCATCAAAGATGTCAGCCAATTTGCGGAGTGGCTTTCATGGTTGAGGACGAAGTAGGATCCTGGGGGGCCTGGCCTCATACATGGCTGGTAAAATCTTGGGGTGGGGCAGTGACTGATTTCAGCAGCTCTTTTTCAAATAAATATGCTTTGGATCACAGCCTGTGGCAAAAACGTCAGTACACTTCTAGCAACAGAAGATTCAGAAGAAACGGCACCACCTGACAGACCCAGAGATTTAGTATAAAGGTCATACTTATTATATAATCGTATGACCTGCAGTCAATTCAACCAGATTATGAAAGTGATGGCAGGTGGACTCTGGGCAAGACAGGTAGGGGTGCTTCCCTGTGTTTCTCTGAGCATGTTGACTCTAGCAGACCTCCATTCCCCAAAATTCTTCATCCTTAGCTAGGGGGGGGGGTAAGGGGGATGATCTTTTCCAGGCATCCCCAAACTTCAGCCCTCCAGATGTTTTGGACTACAATTCCCATCATCCCTGACCACTGGCCCTCTTAGCTAGGGATCATGGGGATGCCTGATCTTGGCCAACATTCGTCAAGGCCCCAAAGAGCATGCAGTTATCTTCTCTCAAGGATGCTTCAGGGTACTTATTCTCATTCTTAAAATCCACTTACCTGCCCACAATAAATGTCAATCAAACAAAAAATAGCAGCAAGTCAAAAAAAAAAATAAAACCATACCCTTAACAGCCAATTAGAATTCCAGACAGTATGGAGTAGGCAAAGAAAGGGAGTCCAACACACTAATCAAATACAACCTCACAAAATTCCCTCTCAGCTAAACTGCCCCCCAAAGGGGATTAGCTGCTTTTTAACCAGACCCCCCCCCCCCAGTGCCAGCACACCAGGGAAAATTTTAATGTCAAACCCAAAGCACAGAGCCTATAGCAATTGTGGGCTTCTGTTTCCAGCCCAAGTAGTCACAAAATATCCCAGACAGAACCAATAAAGCTTGGGTGTTTCATTCCTCTGACAACTGATCATGGACCAACAATTGTAGAGGGATTTGCAAACAGTCACATATATTGAGCTGTGCTGAGGGGCAAGGCATAGCAATGAGTTCAACAGAGGTATTTGCATAGCAGGCTTTATAAGGTAGTGATACTGAATGAAAGCAGTGTTAATGCATATGCAATTTTGTTGGGGGTATGATTTATATACCTATAAATCCACTTACTGAAACGCCACGCTAATAACATCTGGAAGCCTCACTGATTTCAGTTAGCCATACTTTCACATAAATGTGGTCTGGATCACTTGCAAACATAATGAATTCAGATGTAATGCTGAGCATCTACCATACCTGATGCAGTTTTTCCTGCACTATAGGAATCTGTGTGAGTAGTTCTGTCCACTGGTTGTCAATCTGAGACAATCCTTGCCTCAGAGCTGCAGTATCCACTTTCTTCAGTCGCAGGAGTTGGTTTCCAGTACTCAGAACAGTGGATTTTTGCAATGACTTGGCATCAACTTCTTTAGAAAATTCCTGGAAAGATTGGCATTTGGTGTAACTGGTTGACATAAACATGCTTAGCAACAAAAATGTTGCCAATCTGCACTATGTGTGAAAATAACTTTAAATGCATTGTGTCCCACGTGAACTCATGAATGTCATTCAAGAGGGGGGGAAATGTCGCAAGTGAGGATAATGTGGGTTATTTATGGCCCATATACTGGAGGATGTCTTCCCCAGCTTGCTTGCTGCAGAAACCAGCAAGAAGTTGGAAAGCTTGGGCCCACCACAGCATAGCATTAATCCACTTTTCCACAAGACCCATTATAGGGATCCCCTCATAAGCTGCAGATCATGCCCACCACCAAAAAGGGGAAAGGGGAAACCTCACAACCCCAGGCCAATGGTGGTAGTCAGGAAAATTCCTTTCCAGGTCTGTTAATCAGCGACCAATTTCTGTCCACAGCAAGAACAATCCTAAGCACGGTGTGGTAGGTGGAGGAGTCTGCAATGGCAAGGTGGAAGTCACAGCCCAGGCTTGAACCTATAGTAAGTTTTCCCTCTGGCCCATTCCATAGGCCCCACCTCCAAGGTTTTTTGACTGGCTCCCTGATTGAGTCAGGCCAGCATCTAGTGTGGTGATGCTAAATGGGGAAGCCAGCCTACTTCCAAAGGCTCACCAAACTGGGAGCACCTCAGAGACCTGGCATGTAATGGCAGCAAGCCAAGAACGATTTTTTTTTTCACTGTGAAAACTACAAAAGTATAATAAGGTAGTAAGAATTCTACAGCAGTATGTCTCATTAGCTTGTGAGGAATATAGCAGCTTTGCACAAACAGTCTTTTAACTACATTGTTCACTGATTAAGTAGAAAAACTAATCAAAATAATACATTGTAAAGTGGGTCTTGGTTAGGATGGTGTTATGATAGCAGGATATCCAGAAACGCACAGCTGGGACAGATACTTATTTCATCTTACCAAAAATGCATTCAAGTGATCTCTGACTGATTCCAGTTCTTGGGGGACTGTAACCGATTGCTGGGTCCAGAACTCCAGACGATCCATTGCTGACTGGAGCCAATGAATCAGCTCAACTGACTCACTTTGATATCTATTAGGTGGGCAAAGGACAGACACATGTCACATCTTACTTCAAATATTGGGCAACCCTGAACTTTCATGAGTTAAGATCCTCCCCCAAGTCCCTGACAAAATCTTTCTCCTTATATCACCCAAACTGATATACAGGCAATAACTAGATTTACACACATCCAAAACATCACTAAAAAGGAAGAACATTTTATGGAACGTAAGCTCCGTGCAAAACGAGGATTGCCTGTATTAGCTTGAAACATGATCGAATATTCCTGGGAAAGCTCAGTTGGTGGAGCGTGAGACTCTTAATCTCAGGGTAATGGTATCAAGTTCCACGTTGGTCAAAATATTCCTGCTTTGCATGGAATTGGACCAAATGCCCTCGTGGTCCCTTCCAACTCTACAATTCTATTCTATTTTACTTTTTTATTTAAAACTATGTAATTAAGCACACACAACTGCTTAAATACATGTAAAGGTAAAGGGATCCCTGACCATTAGGTCCAGTTGTGACCGACTCTGGGGTTGCGACGCTCATCTCGCATTATTGGCTGAGGGAGCTGGTGTACAGCTTCCAGGTCATGTGGCCAGCATGACAAAGCCGCTTCTGGCAAACCAGAGCAGCACATGGAAACGCTGTTTACCTTCCCACTGTAGCGGTCCCTATTTATCTACTTGCACTTTGACATGCTTTCGAACTGCTAGATTGGCAGGAGCTGGGACTGAGCAACAGGAGCTCACCCCGTCACAGGGATTCTAACCGCTGACCTTCTGATTTGCAAGCCCTAGACTCTGTGGTTTAACCCACAGCGCCACCCGCGTACATGTACTTCTTTACATAAGAAGCACACTTTTCTTAGTGCACCTTAGTGTCTACTGTTTCCTGATGTCTTCAACCTGGTTACAACTCACGATACTCACATTCCACTTTGGGAGTGTATTTAAAAAGTACAGTGGTACCTCGGCTTACAAACACTTTGGGTTACAGACTCCGCTAACCCGATAGTAGCTCGGGTTAAGAACTTTAACTCAGGATGAGAACAGAAATCGTGCACTGGTGGCGGGGCAGTGGCGGGAAGCCCCATTAACTAAAGTGATACCTCAGGTTAAGAATGGACCTCTGGAACGAATTAAGTGCGTAATGAGAGGTACCACTATATACAAGACATCCCCAGAGTATGTGATTTGTGGAACTCTAGACTTAAAAGCTACTTCTAGGTTTATTAACATACCGTACAGAATGCAGAACACAAGCTGTTATGATGATGCAATATTCTGAAATAAGTGATAGTGGCACTGTACATGAGTAAATAATCAGCCACAAATGTTCACAGCAGGAACTTGCACTGGAGATACATATATGCATTTTTTTAAAAGCAAAGTTTAGAACAAATATTTTACTAGATGGAATTCGAAGAAAACTGTTTTGGAGATGGAGAGAATTTATAATTAATTAAGTTTGCATATGCGTGTTCGAAAGATTAATTTCCTAGGAACTTTTACAAAGTTTTACACTAAAAAAACAAAAAAACTTTAAAGGCAAAATTTGATTGCTGAATGCAAAATGGTAAAGCAATTAAGTCGACCCTTGTTCAATGTGATTAACACTACCTTGTCCAGTGTTTAAGTATAGTTTCCAGTCTATGCAGCTCTTTGGTGACCTTGCTGGTATTATTTAACCATTGCTCCCCTAGCTGGTTTAGCTGAGTTTCCAATTCTGAACAGGTGACGGAGAACAGTAGTCTTTTTCCATCATCCAGTATTTGGTAAAGCTTGGGCTGGTATTCAGTAAGGCTAGATTTCAGATGCTGGAGAAAAGAGGCACATATAATCATCAATAACATCTTTATTACCCGTCTTTTGAAAATCAAAATAGGAAACAATTGGGAATGGATTGTAATCCTAGGAGTAGGGTAGGCTCTGAAAACACACATCGGAAGTGCCAAAGGCCAAAGCACAGAGATGCATCTTCAGCATTCACAGGAAAGCTGTATAGTGAAGAAGCCAGTTGCAACACTGTGGGAAGGTAATTTCACAACTTAGGGGCTACCACAAAGAATGCCCTCTCCTGAGACAGGTGGAACAACCAAGAGGACCCCCTTCCACTCCATGGTGATCTTCCCAGCCTCTTCCTCCCTCTTCAAATTCATTTCATTTGTATTGCAAATACTTCCGTGGTAATTAAATCTTTGGCCATTTTTTACATGTTACTAAAATACACCTATGAAGCTGCTGTTAATGTGATAAAAGATAAGGCAGCTTTGCATAGCTGCCAAGTTATCCCTTTTTTTAAAGGGAAATTCCCTTATGCTGAATAGGCTTCCTCGTGAGAAAAGGGAAAACTTGGCAGCTATGCAGCTTTGCAGAAGCAATTGTAGAGCTGGCAGGCTGCCTAATTGGATGGTCTACGTGACTGAAGTCAGAAGTCTGCTCAGCAACTTCAAAGACCTAGCAACAGGTTGTGATTGGTTGCTGATTTCCCTGATAAGCAGTATGCTACTGCAGAGTTATTGAGATGAGGTTAGAATTGTTGGAGTGAGTCTGGAGAGTGTTACTGTTGAGAGAGCTGTAAATACATTGCTTTGCTTTTTTGCTCTGCTGTACATAATAAAGCAACTAGAGTTTAAGTTACTCTTCGTCAAGTTTCTGTTCCTGATCCAGTGCACTGAGGCTGCACAGTCTTGCAGGGTGTCTGCTGTGGGGATCGGTGTATAAAGATCCAACAATAGCTGAATGTTGGAAGATTTAGGACTAATGGAAGTAATTCTTCACACAGCACACAGTCAAACTATGAATCTTGCTCCCCCAGGAGGAGAGGCAGTGATGGCCACCAACTTGGATGGCTTTGAAAGAGGATTAGACAAATTCATGGAGGAGAGGGCTTTCAATGGCTAGTAGCCAATGGCTATGCTCTGTCTACACATCTTCCAAATACCAGTTGCTGAAAACCATGGGAAAGGGGAGTGCTCTTGTGCTGGAGCAGATGGGCCACTGGCCTAATTCAGCAGGCAAGTCTTTTGTTCGCATGTGTTTTGCGTATCTATCGTGTAATGTAAAAACTAAATTGTCCAGAATGTGCATTTGATTTTAAAACAATTCTCTTTCACTCTCTATTCTCCAATAACATAATTTAGATATGCACACAAATATTATATGAGACTCAAATAATGTACACAGGCTTAGTGTCATGTGTGGTAGCAATCATTGCAATGTGTGGCTGGAAGACTCATTGGGCTGGATCCTTAGTGGGAATGAGCAGAGGAAGACCCCCACCCCATGCTATGTGGGGGGACAACTAGTGGGGGGGGGTTACTGGATGTGGTTCGTGCTGCAGGTGAAACATAATACTGGTCATTCCCAACTACATATCAAATAGCAGACAGGCTGGTTGATCACTGGATGCATGCCCAATGCCAATGCGAAACCTGCTCTTAAATGTAATCAATAAAGTTTTGTCTTAATTTGAACGCAACATAGAATAGAAACCTCAGTCATGCAAACAGCAATCATCTGAGATAAAGCAATAGATGCTTTGTATTTTTTTGATAATAAATCAATATTTAAACTGTGGAAACCATCAAAATTACCTGGTAAAGTGCAATCCGATCTGCAAGCCTCTCCTCAGATTCCTCTACCAGACCCACACTAGGAATGCTGGTTTCAACCGTCTCCAGCTGCCGTGTAAGATCCTGATAATCTTTTTGCAGGTGTGTCCAAGTCTATAAAGGACACACACATTAAAAGCTGAACCAGTGTCTCAGTGATTTCAAAATACGTTATCAAAAGAAAAGTACAATTCTCATTTGGATGCTAAACCATGGTTTAGTGCAACACCAAAGAGACACATCTTCTCCCGGACCTACTCTCTTCACTTCCTTCCATATGGCTGAGGAAGATTTTGCTTTCCTTTAACAATTTTACAGCTAACTATGACAAGCACTCATAGACTGCATTTGCATTACCATAACCTGACTTGTCAAGTCCCTTGGCTCCTGCTTTGCTCCTCTCTTTGCACAAACATGGGGGGGGGGGGACGACGACGACCAGGAAGCCGTTGTTAACCATAGCTTCCTGTTATGTGCAAACTATATGTACATTTTAAGGCAAGGAAAAAAAGGGAAGTTCTTACCTCTAAAATATATTCTAGTTCCACACCCCTCTTGTGAGCCTGTTTCAACACAGCAGAGGCTTGTGCCATCAGATCTCCGTGGAACTGAGTTTCCTTTACAAGAGCAAAGCTGCTAATCTTCCTGAAAAGTGTTTCCGTCAGAATTACATGTGACTCCAGTCCTTGGAAATATTCCTGAGAAATGATACACCCCATCCAAGTATTATTATTTGTATCCTACTAGACTAAACAGTATGTTCCTGTGCATGTTTACTCAGATATAAGTACTATCGAACTCCATATTATTTACTCCCAGGTGAGTGCATAAAGGACAGCAGCATATATTCATTATTTTTAATAAATTATACTAATGTGATGCAAACTTTAGATTTACCCAGATGTTTAAACCATGGGCTGTCCATACAGATTAGCCATCATTTCTTTTTAGTGCAACTTCTAGCAGAACAGATACTGGTGCAGGTTTTGTACATAATTTTGTATGTGTAGAAATTAATCCTTGCTTTATAAACTAGCATTTTGTATTTATATTATTTCCTTTACAAGGATGCTAGTAACCAATTATAGGTTTCCCATAGACATTTGGTTGGTCACTGTGAGAACTGGATGATACTTCAGCCTGATTCGCCAGAGCTCTTCTCGTGTGTTTATGGTCATCTAGTACAACCTCCTGAAATGCAGGAAAGCCTTTTCAGCAGCATCCCTCCAGGTGGTCAATACATTTCGATTCCTACTATTGCAACAATATAACATGGCAATATATAAAGTACCAGAAAACAGAATCTATCTTTTTTTTACCACTATTTATTTTAAAATTATTCCAAGTGTCATTAAATCATAACAGATCTCTTTCCAGAAATGAAGAAAAGAAAAATTAAAAGCAACCACCACAACAGAATGACACTAATGGAAAAACAAGATATTTGCAATAAATTAAATCTAATAATTACATATTTTTACCTTGTGCTTGTCCAGAAGAATTTGGACTTCCTCTTTAGAGGAAACTATCATTTTCTGGTCAACTGACATCTTTTCTTTGCCAGTTTCAATCAGGTCAGCTAAATCCTGCAAAGCTTGCTCATACTGACCCTTAAGTGCCAGATTTTGGTTTAGCCCACTACGCCGGGATCCTATGACCATTATCAACTCATCATACATATCCTGACATAGGAGAAAAGAGGCATAAATGTTCTTCCTTAGAGTCACAGAGAAAACTCACGCAAATATTAAACACTGCAGATCAGGTCAATCCATTTTGCCAGTGTTGGTGTTTCAATGATTATCTGGGTCAAAAATCTACAGTATACGGAATATAATTCATTTACTTATTTCAAGCATTTATATTCCATCTTTTACTAAGATTTCAGGGTGGGTTACAAAAATTCTAAAAGTAAAATAACAACAAATCAGATTTCTTGGAGACAAAATTTAAAATGCTGTATTGCAGGTGTAGTCAATGTGGTGCACCCCCATCATCTCTGAACATTGGTCGCCAAGTTGGGGCGGACTGGAGTTCTAGTTCAAAACATTTGGAGTGCACCATGTTAGCTCTCCTGCCACAGAGGCATCCCTGCCCTCAGTCTTAGTTGTAGATGTTGTTCTGGGAATTGTGATTGGACTGCACTGTGGAGAGTTGTGTCCTGTTTTTTCCTGGGTGCCTTATAAAGAATTCAACAAACTCATAAAAATATTCTAATGTAGTCACTGAGCTGGGAATTAACGTGTCTGAAAAGCCAAATGAACTTTTTTCCACAGTGCGTTCTATATGAAAACCATGGGCAGAGGCCACAGCTCGGTGATAGAACACTATTTGCATGCAGAATATTATGATTTCATTTCCAATCACCTCTGGTTAAAACTTATTGGGAGTCATATATGGAAAAGTGCTCTACCTGAGACTCTTGGGAGTAATTTGCAGCCAGTGTTGGCAAGATAAGGTTAAGTGGCCATTATTCCTTGTGTCAGGCACTCTTTATATTCTACTGCCACTGGCTTTCTGCCATTCAGTGACTGCAAAATATATTTGTTCATTGATGTAAAGAGACAACTAAACTCTCACAGAATACGTTATAATGTTATTAAACAGCAGCTAAAAATTTTGAATGATCGGAAACAGAACATCAGCAGATGTTGAAAAATGAAATGCTCTGGAATCCATGGGCACCAACTCTGTAGGGCTTAGGTGTCTCCAGCACCTCTCCCCCAAGTCTGTTGGGATGGGGCTGAGCCCCCACAATCTTGAGGGGCTGGGCCTCACAAGGGTGGCAGACCATGGCAGGCCTTGTGGCAGCGGGCCTCACAGCAGTGGCTTCCTCCCAACGCGTGTCACGTGTGATGTCACGTGTGCGCAATGGACCCTTCCAATGTTGGGCGCAACTTTGCGCCTCTGCTGGGATTATATGTATATATGCTATGATTTATGTTAATATTACCTATAAATAATAATTACTCATTACTTACAAATAATTTAGTGCTAACCATTTTTCAAGAACAAAGTTACAAAGTTCTTAAAAATAGGTTATGTACCTGAAGTTTTGTTAGCTCTTGCATGGAAGATTGGTCAATCTGCAGTTTATCCCCACGTTTCTTTAACTCACTGATTGCTGCATCTAATTCTTTCAGTCCATCTTCTGCTTGTTGAATAGCCTGTATAAGAAAGGATTATGACACTGAATCTCCAGCGTCACAACAACAGTGATGCATGATGTCAGAGACAGAAACTCAACAAAGGTGTTAAGGCTGCCCAGCAAAGTTTTTTACTTTTAGATTAGATAATATATATTTCCCCTCTCCATGGTTAGTAACAGAAACAGGGCAGTACCTGCATTTGTTCTGTTTCAGGGCGTTCGATTGCTTCAGCTAGTTTCTGCAAGGCTATATACTTGTTATCAGCCAGTGATGTGAACATCAGTTTCAGGTCATTCTGTCAGTGAAGAAAATTTTATGTGAGATTTTCAAAATGGTAGAATGTTAGCCAGTGCTTTTTTTCTAAAAAAATGTTTAGGGGGTCTTCCAATTTTCCTACCCATATTGAAATACTGCCTCTCAACAAGGCCAAACTCAGATTCACAAAAATTTTAGGGGTATGGGTACCCCTGCACACACACCCCCCCAGAAAAAAAGCACTGATGTTAACCATAATTTGGAGCAATCCAGTGTCAGCCTCTTTCATTCGTGATGTGAGGCAGTTAGCTTGCAGCTCTACTACTCATAGTAACTAGAGGGCTTCTAGTTCTACACCGGGGATCAGCAAACTTTTTCAGCAGGGGGCCAGTCCACTGTCCCTCAGACCTTGTGGGGGACTAGACTATGTTTTGGAAAAAATATATATGAACGAATTCCTAAGCCCCACAAATAACCCAGAGGTGCATTTTAAATAAAAGGACACATTCTACTCTTGCAAAAACACGCTGATTCCCAGACTGTCCGTGGGCTGGATTTAGAAAGCGATTGGGTCGGATCCAGCCCCCAGGCCTTAGTTTGCCTACCCATTTCTACATTGTTCAAATACACTGATGCTACAGTTCAGGCATGGGTTATGTCATAGCTTGAGCAGTCACAGAATCACAGAACTGTAGAGCTGGAAGTGGCCACAAAGGTCATTTATCCCAACCTAACCCTCTGCAATGCTGGACTCTTTTCCCCAACATGGCCTTTATCCTCAACCAGCAATGTTTTTTTCTCACTCACTTTCCTTCCTTTGTTTGTTTATTGAACACTGATCATGATAAATGATGTCAGTTTTATCTGTTTTATTATTCAGTATTTGTTGACACATGTGCTGATTGCATATTCTCAAAATCATTTTTCTATATCTTATATGCATTCTATTTAGCCCAAGGAAGAGTTCTCTGGAACTCAAAAGCTAACTCACTGCTTTGTGATCTTTTGTTGTTTCTATGATGTTCCTGTTCAGAAAAAAAATCTGAAGGGGGGGGGGAATCATTAAGAAGTTAAGGGAAACTTTACCTGAAAACTCAGAATATGCTGGAGTCTCTCTTTCATCTGATGACATCTTTGGTTTACCAGTGTCTCCATTAACATTAGTCTCCTTAGAAAACAATCCAAGGTGTCTTCTATAACATCTCTATTGTCAGCATTGTCAGGAAATATGTGAGAAAACAAATTCTTGTTCTTATCCATTTTTTCTGTCATCTCCTTGATATCTTTAGCCAGAGCCTGGAGTATATGTGAATAAAACCAAACAACACTTGAAAATATATGCAGTGGCACAAGATAAAACCTTTTCCATGATGGTTGGAGCCATCACTATTTATGTTTCATCACCAGGTAAGAACATCTCTCTTCAACCAAGCCTTTATAGGGAACAACCCCGAATTACATATATACGATATACAATTACTGTACATAGTATACCGGTATTTTATCTGGTATTTTAAGTCATTGAATTGGTTTTATTGCTTGTCTTTTAATTTATTATGTTTCATGCCCTGGGATCATTAATTCATGAAAAGTGAGAGAGATATTTAAATAATAAATAAGATGGCAATTCTAGGACTACATACTTCCTGGTTATAAAGACAAGCTTCTGTTACTTCGGGCAACAGGGCTGTGGCAACAAACAAGTGCTCTTCAACACCATCTAGCCAAGAAGAAGTGGCTGAAACACCACTGTACAACTTCTGCTCAAAGTGCAGGCTCTCCTTCTCCACACCTCCAGGCTGAATAAGGGACCACAAAAGAGAGAGGCAGGTCCGTTAGTATAGTAATATATACTGCACTTTACCCCCCAAAAAGTGAACATAATCAAATATCCTACCTGGGAAGAAGCGTCTTCAAAAGCCTCATTCAAACCAACCAATAAAGATGCAGCTGATGGTTTATCTTGAGATTGCCCTTCTTGTTTGTACACTGGCATGCCAGATATAAGTCGGTTTGGTCTACTGTAGAGCTGTGAAGGAAGGAAAAGGTAATGATGACGATTTTCAGACATGACAAAAATGTAAATGATGCTTTTATTCTCTTTATTTGGTTAGTAGGGCTTTGATTTAAACTGTTCCTTTTTCAATTTACATTCTGAGAAAAAGACATTACTGGGTTGTAGATTTTACCATTTTCTTTTTCTGTAAAGAGTGCTGAAAACAACAGTTTTGAAAGAAAGCCTACCGGCTGCTCTTGTTCTTGTTCCAGAGCATTCTGTAGCAGCCTATGCTTAATGCTGAATTCTTGATAGAGGCTTTCCCACTTCATTTTCATTTGATCTTCAGCTGATGGTTTTTCTCCCTCTAAACTTAGTTCCTCTGTTAATACATCAGGCTTCCTGTTGATGGAAAAGGCAAATATGAATTAGCAATCCTGAAACTGCAATATTTCTGGAATGACTGTTACTCTACTGTACAGTCGTACCTCGGGTTGCGAACACCTCGGGTTACGAACAACCCGGGTTACGAACTTCGCAAACCCGGAAGTATTTTTGCCGCGCGTGCGTGCACGCGCAAAGCGCGAAAATAGCGCTTTGCGCATGCGCAAAATGGCGGTTCGGGCCCTTTTCGGGTTACGAACTTTTCGGGTTACGAACTGCGACCCGGAACGGATCGCGTTCGTAACCCAAGGTACCACTGTACTCATGTATACTCTCCTCATATTTTGATGAGGAGAGTATACATGAGTACAGTAGAGTAACAGTCATTCCACACCTGATATGAAGGGTCAGTCATGAAAGTTATGTAAACCACTGAGATTATACAAGTTAAGAGTGGATGCAAGTAGAGGTGACTTGCACCCAGTGACTGCGTATGAAGTCCTGCCTGGCTGTGGTGCTGGTGGCAGGTCTCCTACACTTCCAGAACACTTTAACTGGGCTGTATTAAGGATTTCATAGAAATCTGAAGTACTCATAGTATTTATGCACTAAAACTAGGAAGCCTCATCATTGCTGAAATCAGTAACATTTCTGTAAGGGGGCGGAGTTACAGAGAACAGCCCACCATCATAAAGTCCAGCTCCTCAACCAGTTAGAGCTCCAGCAGCGGATCCAGTGAAGGGCAGGAGGAAGTGAGCAGGTCGGTACAGGGCTCCAGCAGCATACAAGAGCTGTGACTGCAGCCTGGAGCTCCTATACAGGAAATGGCCAGCATCGGAGCATCGGACAGGCGCCCTTTTCCCCCAACGCCTGATTTGAGGCGTGCCAGCTCCCGTAGGAGCAAGGGGCGGCGCTTTGGGGTCCCCAAACTACTTTGCTGGGCGCATAACCGGAAAGTGCCATTGCAAGATTCTGATGAAGACTGAACAGTTATGTCTCTCTTATCTCTTGCACTGTAAATAAGTATGTACCAATAAAAGTCTTAAAGACACAATGGTGTGGAGCGTCGTCACTCGAGGGTAGCCACCGGCATCCCTGATTGGTGGGTATGATTTTTGAGGCACTGCATTAAGTAAGCATTTAATTCTTTACATATTTAACCCTTCCAAAGTTTTTAAAAATTAGATACACCAAAAATTAATTAAATTCATATTAAGTATAGGAATAAACTTTAGGTACCTTTCATAAGAAAACTGCAAGTTGTGTATTATGAGTTAATGCGCCTCTTTCTAACAAGGCCTTGTGCTGGCAGGCTTTTTTGACCCTCTGCTTATCTTACTTGGAACTTTTTTTAAAAAAAATGTTTAGACTTATTAGGTAAAAACAACAATACACTGCTATGATTTAGCCAGCAGTTGTCAAAATCTTGAATAAATTCTGAGAATCTTATTTTAAATGTAAACTGTTTTTCAGATTTCATTTACATTAAAACACAAATAACACACGAAGGTATGAGCACACACTGGCATGATCAAACAACACAAAGCTATTGAACAGGATCTAGCCTCACCGAATATGAGAGTTTTCTGAAGCAGATTGCTGCGTTAGAATTTCCTCTCCACGACTTGCCACAGAGCGAAGTAGGTTCTTCTGCTCTGCTAGCTCTTTCTCTAACTCCTGAAAAGAATCAAGCACAATTGGCTGAACAGCATCCTGTTTACTATTTAGGAATACCAAATACAGTACAACTTCTAGAATGCATTTTAGGCATACAGGAAAATGAATGAAAACAACCAAGATTTCAGATCAGACTGGCCACAGTTATAATGCTTCCTTGCATCTTCATTCCTCCACAGACAAAGGGCTACTCCTAAACTGAGCTGAAACATAGTTTACTCATCCCTTAAACAATCACAGAAAGGGTCAAAGTGCATGTGATGGGAGCAATCAGTGAACACAACTCCCAAAGACCACAAGGGGTCACGGTTCCCTTCATGAAGGGGTGTTGTGCTATTAATGGGAAGTGGGGCTGTACTCCCAAAGTTGCAGAGCTCTCCTGCTAGCCCCCCCCACACACACACAGAATGTGGACATCTGCAAATGTGAAGTATACACAATTCAAATGAATGGTTCACTGCATTTAAACAGGTTTAGGATTTGTAGTAACTAATTACACTCACTTTTTGTCTCTGCAGGCTGCTCTGCTGCTGTTGTGAACGGGTTGTCCGTGCCTGAAGCAGCCATTCTTGGACACTGGGACCTTGAGAAGTAGCTAGATCTGGCTCACACTCCTCCTTTTCCTGTGTAGTACCCTGCTTTAAATGAATGAATGAATGAATGAGAGGGTGGAGGAGGAATACAAGCGGAATATGAATTTAGGGAGATGGGATTGTCAATCTCAGGTCTGGATTTGGAGTCTCCTACTTCTTCAAGAGATCGTTCAGGTCCAAATTTAAGTCCTGCTTTAATGTGATTCTGGTACTGTAAGGAAAGCTTATGTGGCCTTCCATCTGAACTGCGATATGAGAAACTTAAATGTTCACTAACTGGTTTCTGAATACTGTACTGCTGATGTTAAGTGTCTACCCTGTGCCATTTAGATTCCAATTTGATTTGTGTCACTCTCTTCAGCACGTTTTCCCTTTACTATTCTCCAGAGCTATGTATAGCTGCAGATTACAGAAAAGCTACTGCTTGACCTCTTCAAGGTCAATATTCCAGGCAACATGTGTTTGCCGAACTATAATGTAGAACAGTTTGGGGGTTAAGAAAAAGCACCCCTACATTTTAATTTTCAGTTTCATCTGCCATGTGATTAATGACACAGGTACGCTATCCTGCTTCAGGAATAGTGATCAGATAGGTGTGCCATTTCTCAAGTACTGCTCAAGTCTCTGGTCACTAATCCCCAGAGAATTCCTTATGCCCTTAACATGCAAAGAAGAATTATACGTAAGTAGGGAATCACATGCTTACAAAGAGGTTTCGGTTTGTTATTACATCATGTAGGGAGATAACATTCAAATGGATCAGGGAGGAAGTTATCCCTTTCTGTGGTTTGCTAAAGGCTATGAATGAGCTGCTCTTTCAGCAATTTCATATAAAAAAGTTGGCTTCACCATCTTCAAATATTGCTCCAGAGAATGTTATATGGATACGTACAGCAGGAAAACTGAATCTCAGAGGCAGATAATAATACTTTAAGAACTTGCGTGTAGTTCTTAATACACTAAGTTAGCCTAACAAATATTTAAGTTGAATATTAGGGTCCTGATCCAAAAAGCTACATGGTAGGTTCTGGTCAAGCATAGGAATTGCCTGCACCCTACCCTACCCCCAAGGCTCACTGCTGCTTCCACATCATTTGAAGCTGATGGCAGCATTAGAAATATACCCTAATGTGAGAAAACGCTGCCAGGAAAAAATGTGGATGCACACATGTATGTTGGTGCATGTGAGTAAAGGATTCTTTTGGGGGAATTACAGCCAGAGTTATCATGAAATAAAAGGCACAGATCTTTTAATGTCAAATTTGTCTCATACTCTAAAATAAATGCATGCACCTTACCCACTGAAATAACTTTGCTGCTGGAAATAGTATTCTGCTTACAAGTGTCATACGCAAAATGATGGTGCACAACTGTTGTTTTTTAAAAGCATTTGCCTCTTTCTCCTGTCTAGGAGATATCTGAATGAACTGATTTAATTTAATAACTAAGCTTGCAACATTTTTAAAAGTGCTTTGGGGGCACAGGGCAAGGGACAAACAAGGCTACAAATCCCAGTCTCTGAACACAAACAAATATAGGCTCCAATTCAAGCAATTTCCAATTGAACAATGGCAAAGAAGAAGACAAAGATAGGGAGCAGGCTTTAATAAATTTAGCTCTCCCTAAAGGTGCTAATAAGGAAATTAAATTGTAACTTGACGGGGTCAATTCTAACTGACCTGCATTTAATTACTGCTAGGTGTATAATAATGCCAGCTTCTTCTTTTTCAAATTTTCCCCAACCCACAGAAGGAAAAAATGCAAACCCAAACCCTCCCCCTTAAAGCCAATTAGGAAGAGCTCCTTACTTGGATGGTGATCTGCTTGTCGTGGAGGACTCTCTGCAACTCCAAAAGGCTTCCCTTTAGGGTTCGGAGCTTTATTGCCAGCTGCTCTGCCTCGTCCTTGGTATGAGCTTTTCCTTCCATGAGGAGGTTTTCGTTATGTACAGACAGCTCAGACAGAGCCACTACCTTCTGCTCAATTTCCACAAGCATGTTCTGAAGCAGCAGAAACAAGGAAGCAAATTCATACATGTTGCAGCATCCGCAAGGGCCTACCTCATCCTCATCCAAGCTAAGAGCAAGGCAGATTTGCATTGCTGCTCCACAGAGTTTTCCACAGAGCCTTCACAAATGTGCTTCCAATATTCTGCATTTCCCAAAGCTCTGGCTTTTATTTTTACATACAAGAAACATCCAAAACACAAGAGTCTGCATTGTCTGAAAGCAAAGATTTTTTCGTAGCACAGACATTTGCTTGCATTTCAGTGATATTTAGATGCTTAAATGCTCTTCTAGTCTTTTACTGCATCAGTATGTCAGAACCTATGACCCCAAGATAACGGCAATTAGCAGATTATGGTTGCTCTCTTCTCCTTGTTTTGTCACTTCTGCCTGTTGTATGCAGGGAGATCCCTTTTTCTGCCCTCCTCTCCCTTCCCTCCTTTCATTGCTCTGATTGTGTTGATAAGCTTCTCCACTTACTGTGGATCTTTCTGATTGGTGCATGAATGGCCCTAAGATCCTCCACATAATCTTCTTTAGTCTAGAAAGAGACTTATCTCTCTCTAGTGACAAATCTCTGGCATGTTTATTTTGAAATGCAGGTAAGTACTTTCACAGCATACCAAAACGGGGACAATATTCTGACAACAAGTTTAAAGACTTTGATTTAATTGCCCTCAGCTATTTAATCTGATGACAATTAAGTCAGAAGGAGGAAACGTAGAAACTTAAGGATTGGTTTAAAATGGCAAACCAATCTATTTTTAAAATCTTTATTGTCAAAATTGTCATTCTCACTAGGTTTCTGTGTCTGTGGTAGTGTTGATATTACCTCAGATTTGAGATGCATATGGTAGCTTGGCTTCTTCTCTAAAACTGTGGAGTTTTAGATAGGATCAGACACATGAATAAAAAACAGTTTTAGAGGGCATTAAAGAATATAAGCATGTTGCTACCTAATTTCATTAAGTTCATAACAGACTCATATCTCATGCTCACTTGTTTAAATCACAATCTGTTATATATACCTAACAACAAGCCAGGGTTCTGAAAGGGGAGCACATGGGTCAGAAGCTTTGCTCAATTTTGTTCCATGGTTTAGCATTCTATGAAAACACAGTCAGAGATTAACTCCAGTTTGTTTAAAATGTAAGGTGATTGTGATAATTAATTTATTAATTGCCTTCTACAAAATCATCTCTAAGCAATATACAATAAAAACAGAAAAAAGTTAAAAACGCAAACAAAAAGGAGATACACTTAAAACAAAATTTCCAATCTTTCCTGTGGCTACAGTAGAGAAGGAGTAAGGAGAGGGACCATGGAAGTTCAAAGCTCACTTCTGTTCACTCATGTAACACTAGACCATCAGTTAGGGAAGAAATGGGATACCTGTGGCCTTCCAGATGCTATAGACAGTTCCCATCAGCCAAGGAAGCCAGTGATCAGGAAAGGTGGGAGTTGTAGTCCAACAACATTTTGAGAGCCACAGGTTCCCAAATAATGCATTAACCAACTTAGAAGTTTTACTACAATTAAGCAGTAAGCCAATTTTGTTATAAAAAAACAAACAAACAAAGTCGTAGTTTAGTGGTATGTCTGAAATGAGCAACTCAGTCCTTAAGTGTGATCTCATTTAAACAAGTGAACATGAGACAGGAGTCTGTGATGAACGTAACAAAGCTTCAAGAATTCTGGAACACTTTTATTTCTGCATGCTGCTTGGATAACAGAGTAGTATTATTTGTTGATTTCTTTAAAAATGAATAGGGAACACTTACATGCTCTATTTGAAAAAGTAGGCCCAAAGCACAAGATTTTGTATTCAAAAGTTCCAGTGATTAAAACATTAGGACTGTGTCTAATTTGCAAGCTGCACAAACTAGTTCTGAATGCCATCTGTCTATTTAACCAACACTTGGGTTACTTTAGGCACTGCTCATTCCACTTTCCAGATGTGGAAGTGCTACATGCACTGTAAATGCAAAAAAAAAAACAAGTTTTCTGCTCAATACATGAGCATGAGTACTATGCATGTGAGGAGTCTTAATTAAAAAATACACAAGAAAGCCCTATAGGTGCATCAGAAGTAATATTTAGACATGATGGTTGGTATTTCACCTGACAGTCAACCAGCTGAGAATCCATATCCATGGGTTCCTGAACAGTAACCGATGAGGTGTCCAGTGTAGCTTTTGTATTCAGGAGCCAGTGGTCAAGTTCATCTGCTTCAGTGCAATATCTTTGCAGAGCTTGCTCTTGCCGCTGTTCTTCTAGTTGCTCATTGAGTTTCTCCTAGTAATTAGATGTGGCCATTATTTGCAATTCTTTTGAGTTCAAAGGAACAAAAATAGATGGGCTGGATCCACCCTCCATGGAGTGCTGCTCAAGTTCAAGGAAAGGGGCAGATGGCAGAGTTTGCCAGTTCTTTTCTCCTCAAGCCCCTGAAAAGTTGCGGCAGAGGGTTGGGGGGGGGGCCTTCGTAAACAGCGTTTGAGGTGGCACTGGGGAAAGGGGGCAGATCAGCTAAAATCATCACCTCATTCCCTTTCTTCAGGGGAAGCCTGCACTGTCTCCTAATTTGTCGAGGGACAGGTTTTGATTCATAGAAACCTAATATATGTGAATAGTGGTGTACGAATTTTGTAACAGAAAGTGGCTGCTGAGAGCAGAAAGGAAGTATAACTCTACAGCAGATTATCATATGTACTCAATTAAAGGGAGTCCAGGTGATGGTGAACTAAGAATTTGATTACAATTTTTCTTAACACTGTGATGTGTGCTGAGCAGCTTAACATACAAAAATGGAAATTAAAGGAATAATTTAAGAAATGAATGAGGAAATAAATGCAGCTTAGAGTAAAAGGCTAATCAAACAATTGGAAACATGGCCAGAGACTCAAAGAACAGTGCAGAAGGAATCTGACCTATTTTGTTCATCTTATAGATCCACACAAGGTAAGGTAATGTGATGGATTAGTTCACACAGGCATGCACATAAATAAAGTTCCTACTATGTGTTTAAACAGCACTCAGTGATATACAGCTGAATGTGTGAATAGGCTTTACTGAAAAGCACTGGTGCCACGTGAGGTAACATGCAAGTTCTGTGGCCCTCATCAAGTGATAAACATATTACAGCAGCAAATGAAATGTAGGGACACTTGGAAATACTTGAAAGACCATGGAAGGTCCTACTGATAAATTTGTCAGGATGAAAACTTCCTTTCAGTATCTTTGTACCTCAAGTAGCTGACGTTTCCCTGAAGCTTTCATCTTAATGGTGGCCATCCTCTCTGCTAAGACTGTAAGCGTAGATTGTAGAGCCAACTGGTCAGCAGCATCTGTATCTAGTGGTTCAGACACCAGCTCGTCTGCTAATGAAGTTTGAAGCTCACCAATTTCATCCTGAAGCATTAGGATCTCATCCATCAAAGCCTAGTGGTGGTTGTTGTTTTCAAGAAATAACAGGATAAAATTGGGTGAATGAGTGGGAAACATTATCACACAACTAGAAAATACAGATTTTCAATATAATTTCAGGGTAGTTAGTACAACTGTGCGAGGAACTTGGATTTTAGGACTAAAGACATGTAAGTGAACAAGAAGCAAACAATTTATCTTGCCATTCATTTATTTTTACCTGATGTTCAGCCATTTGGCTCTCTGGACTTTTCCCAATCCCCAGGCTTTCATTTAATTTCACCTCAATGGCTTCCATTTTTGTGGATGTAGACTGGAGGGAATCTTGATACTTCTGCTGGCGTTCAAGGGCCTCATAGAGGGTACGTTGCTTTTCACTAATCTACAGGTAAAGTAAACCGTGACTAGATATTCAACTCTTAAAAAAACACACCAACAAACACTTCTTTATTTAACAAAGAGGAAGAGACTGGCATTGATATACTATATGAGTATAGTGTATCACAATATATGGAACATAATATACAAAACATCATAAAAAATCCAAAAAGGGAGGGAAGCAAAGTTATAAATAATGAGTAAGAAACACCCATGGAAGCACCCCTGCCCTCTCTTCCTTTCAGCAGCCCCCACCCTGCCCCCTCTCACAGGGATCTGATGAATTGGGTAGCTGTGATGCAGGAGGCTGAGAGAGTCGAAGAAATAGAAATGTTTGCTCATAGAAGAGTGAATTATGTCTGAAATTTTATCTATTATAATTACAAATCACATCCTTATGCTATAATTTTCCTATAGTTGGAGCTTCATATGATCTCTGATGCAGTTAACAATTTGGCTGCTATGGACATATTGATACAAAGCTTTGCACAAATGTGTTTGTGTTTTACACATGAATTTGCAAAAAAAAGTACAGCACACGGTTCCTGGGTTAAGCAGTTGAGTCCACACTGCTGCCATTCAACATGTTATGGGCATTATCTCCATGTGTTGGCATGGATGTCTGCACTGAAAAAGTCTATACCAGAGCTAAGAGGGAGTCAATTGTGGATTATACTGTTTTTATACTGCCCTTCAATCATATTCCTGGGGCAGTTTACAAGAATGAAACATAGGGTGGTATCCAGCTGGTGCATCCCAACTTCTTCAACAACAGAACTTTCCTCCTTCTCCTCTTGAGCACACCCCACAAAATCTCTAAATCTGCTCCTCAGTGCTGAGGGAATGCCTACAACAGATTTAGGGGTCCATGCGGAGATGGAGAGAGGGCAAGTACCACTGTTCAAGTGGAAATCCTTGTGCTGACAGGACACATTCACTGAATACCACCCATAATAAACTTAAAGGTCACAGGATTACAAAAGCAGTCTACAGCAGTGATCGAGATCTACAAGTCTTTGGAAAAATCTGGTGCTGAAAAATAACAGTTGGGTGGCCAGCAAACCTCTCTAAGGAGAGCATTCCGCTATTGGGGCACCACCACCAGGGCAGCTGTTTGGTAATTGCCTACCTCACCTCATAAAAAGGTACTCACCTGAAGATCTTCAAGTATGAGGGGGTACATATGGAGACAGGTAGTCCTTCAAGTACCCAGGGAGCCACTGCAGTTGGCACAGCACAGTTGTGATATTATCAGAATACCCAGTCCGAGGTGGAAATCGAGCAGCCACATTTTTTAATTATCTGAAGTCAGAGCTTCAATAATGGAAGCGAATTGTATCTAGCCTCACTACTTAAAAATAATGTGTGCCTTCAGAGGCTTTGGTATACTTGATGAACTTACTTAAAACCTTCGAACTTTCTGCGCAGAAACTTCCTTACAGCTAAAATTCCACCACACCAGTTGGTTCCCTCCCTCCCTCCCTCCCTCCCTCCCTCCCTCCCTCCCTCCCTCCCTCCCTCTGGTCATGCACATATTTGCAAACAATCCACTCTGACACAATCACCTAAACCACACACAAAATTATAGTAGCATCTCTCCTTTTCCTCCTTGCACCAAGAGACTTACCACATTCTTCAGTGTTTCCCAAGAACGTTGTAAATCATCCAGCTTGGCACTAGTGGCAGATTCTAACCCTGGCTCAGAGGATTCCTGAGTGGATGAGGGGCTGGGATGAATCTTTGAAGCTTCTGTCTGTAACTGTTCAGCAGATAAGGCTTGGTAATAAGCAATGTCCTACAAGCATGAAGCACAATACAGCAGTTTCAAAACTGAAGACATAATACTCTTGAAAATGTCAGTCTATTCTTGTTTACTGTTGTTGCTCTACACAGCTTAAATTTATGGCTTATCTTCTACAATCATTATTTGTATGTATTGTTGTTTTTATCTTTTTTTTAAAGTAAATTTTCTAAGAAAACACCCATAGCTCTGCTCACAAGCCATAGCTCAGTGAGCTTTAATATACATTGTTAGTCTTATAATGAATTCTTCTAATGATGGTCTCTCCATCTACCGTAATAACCAATATAGGCAGCAAGTGGCTGCAGAGCCTCCTTCCTCGATTCTGCTACTTGGAAGGTAAGAGTGCTGTGTGGATCAATCACTACAACCCTACCGTGTTTCTCATATTATAAGTCATGTCTTATATTAATTTTTTCTTCAAAAAAACACGACATGGCTTATTTTTGAGGGATGTCTTATTTTTTAATAAAGTGCACGCGGGCGCTGTTTGCCGGGCTTGTCAAGCCCAGCAAACAGCGCCCGCCGATCTTCGGTGACAGGCGGGGGTGGGCGGAGAGCGGAGAACGATCTCCGCTTCCCCCCCACCCCCGCCTGTCACACAGCACAGGTCGGCGGGCGCTGTTTGCCGGGCTTGTCAAGCCCAGCTAGGAGCGCCCGCCGATCTTCGGTGACAGGCGGGGATGGGGGGAGAGCGGAGAACGATCTCCGCTTCTCCCCCACCCCCGCCTGTCACACAGCACAGGTCGGCGGGCGCTGTTTGCCGGGCTTGTCAAGCCCAGCAAACAGCGCCCGCCGATCTTTGGTGACAGGCGGGGGTGGGGGGAGAGCGGAGCACGATCTCCGCTTCCCCCCACCCCCGCCTATCACACAGGACAGGTCCGAAGATCGGCGGGCGCTGTTTGCCGGGCTTGTCAAGCCCAGCAAGGAGCGCCCGCCGATCTTTGGTGACAGGCGGGGGTGGGGGGAGAGCGGAGAATGATCTCCGCTTCCCCCCCACCCCCGCCTGTCACACAGGACAGGTCCGAAGATCGGCGGGCGCTGTTTGCCGGGCTTGTCAAGCCCAGCAAACAGCGCCGGCCGATCTTCGGTGACAGGCGGGGGTGGGCGGAGAGCGGAGAACGATCTCCGCTTCCCCCCCACCCCCGCCTGTCACACAGCACAGGTCGGCGGGCGCTGTTTGCCGGGCTTGTCAAGCCCAGCTAGGAGCGCCCGCCGATCTTCGGCGACAGGCGGGGATGGGGGGAGAGCGGAGAATGATCTCCGCTTCTCCCCCACCCCCGCCTGTCACACAGCACAGGTCGGCGGGCGCTGTTTGCCAGGCTTGTCAAGCCCAGCAAACAGCGCCCGCCGATCTTTGGTGACAGGCGGGGGTGGGGGGAGAGCGGAGCACGATCTCCGCTTCCCCCCCACCCCCGCCTGTCACACAGGACAGGTCCGAAGATCGGCGGGCGCTGTTTGCCGGGCTTGTCAAGCCCAGCAAACAGCGCCCGCCGATCTTTGGTGACAGGCGGGGGTGGGGGGAGAGCGGAGCACGATCTCCGCTTCCCCCCCCACCCCCGCCTGTCACACAGGACAGGTCCGAAGATCGGCGGGCGCTGTTTGCCGGGCTTGTCAAGCCCAGCAAACAGCGCCCGCCGATCTTCGGTGACAGGCGGGGGTGGGGGGAGAGCGGAGAACGATCTCCGCTTCCCCCCCACCCCCGCCTGTCACACAGGACAGGTCCGAAGATCGGCGGGCGCTGTTTGCCGGGCTTGTCAAGCCCGGCAAACAGCGCCCGCCGATCTTCGGTGACAGGTGGGGGTGGGCGGAGAGCGGAGAACGATCTCCGCTTCCCCCCCACCCCCGCCTGTCACACAGGACTGGTCCGAAGATCGGCGGGCGCTGTTTGCCGGGCTTGTCAAGCCCAGCAAACAGCGCCCGCCGATCTTCGGTGACAGGTGGGGGTGGGGGGAGAGCGGAGAACGATCTCCGCTTCCCCCCCACCCCCGCCTATCACACAGGACAGGTCCGAAGATCGGCGGGCGCTGTTTGCCGGGCTTGTCAAGCCCAGCAAGGAGCGCCCGCCGATCTTTGGTGACAGGCGGGGGTGGGGGGAGAGCGGAGAATGATCTCCGCTTCCCCCCCCACCCCCGCCTGTCACACAGGACAGGTCCGAAGATCGGCGGGCGCTGTTTGCCGGGCTTGTCAAGCCCAGCAAACAGCGCCGGCCGATCTTCGGTGACAGGCGGGGGTGGGCGGAGAGCGGAGAACGATCTCCGCTTCCCCCCCACCCCCGCCTGTCACACAGGACAGGTCCGAAGATCGGCGGGCGCTGTTTGCCGGGCTTGTCAAGCCCAGCAAGGAGCGCCCGCCGATCTTCGGCGACAGGCGGGGATGGGGGGAGAGCGGAGAACGATCTCCGCTTCTCCCCCACCCCCGCCTGTCACACAGCACAGGTCGGCGGGCGCTGTTTGCCGGGCTTGTCAAGCCCAGCAAACAGCGCCCGCCGATCTTTGGTGACAGGCGGGGGTGGGGGGAGAGCGGAGCACGATCTCCGCTTCCCCCCCACCCCCGCCTGTCACACAGGACAGGTCCGAAGATCGGCGGGCGCTGTTTGCCGGGCTTGTCAAGCCCAGCAAACAGCGCCCGCCGATCTTTGGTGACAGGCGGGGGTGGGGGGAGAGCGGAGCACGATCTCCGCTTCCCCCCCACCCCCGCCTGTCACACAGGACAGGTCCGAAGATCGGCGGGCGCTGTTTGCCGGGCTTGTCAAGCCCAGCAAACAGCGCCCGCCGATCTTCGGTGACAGGCGGGGGTGGGCGGAGAGCGGAGAACGATCTCCGCTTCCCCCCCACCCCCGCCTGTCACACAGCACAGGTCGGCGGGCGCTGTTTGCCGGGCTTGTCAAGCCCAGCTAGGAGCGCCCGCCGATCTTCGGTGACAGGCGGGGATGGGGGGAGAGCGGAGAACGATATCCGCTTCTCCCCCACCCCCGCCTGTCACACAGCACAGGGCCGAAGATCGGCGGGCGCTGTTTGCCGGGCTTGTCAAGCCCAGCAAACAGCGCCCGCCGATCTTCGGTGACAGGCGGGGGTGGGGGGAGAGCGGAGAACGATCTCCGCTTTCCCCCCCACCCCCGCCTGTCACACAGGACAGGTCCGAAGATCGGCGGGCGCTGTTTGCCGGGCTTGTCAAGCCCAGCAAACAGCGCCCGCCGATCTTTGGTGACAGGCGGGGGTGGGGGGAGAGCGGAGAACGATCTCCGCTTCCCCCCCCACCCCCGCCTGTCACACAGGACAGGTCCGAAGATCGGCGGGCGCTGTTTGCCGGGCTTGTCAAGCCCAGCAAGGAGCGCCCGCCGATCTTTGGTGACAGGCGGGGGTGGGGGGAGAGCGGAGAACGATCTCCGCTTCCCCCCACCCCTGCCTGTCACACAGCACAGGTCCGAAGATCGGCGGGCGCTGTTTGCCGGGCTTGTCAAGCCCAGCAAGGAGCGCCCGCCGATCTTCGGCTCTGTCCCCCGATGCGCGACGGCTCGGGGAAGCAGGCAGGGAGCTCCTGCTGGGTCCCGCGCCTTCGCCTCTCGCTCGGTCGGGGCTACACGACATGGCTTATTTTCGGGGTATGTCTTATTTTTCACCAACCCTTAGAAATCCTGTCATGGCTTATTTTTTGGGGATGCCTTAAAATATGAGAAACACGGTACTACAACTCTCACCTTTAGGCAAAATAAAAAGACAAAGGTGCTGCTACTTACTCATTGCTACCGTGACTGCCCTCTTTGATCTGACAAACTTGCATTTTTAACTCACTCAAACTCTAGGTCCGCCCAATGCATATTTCTTACTTAATTTCCCATGTTACAAAATACATTGCAAAAAAAATATATTCCTGAGGTTCTTGTATTTTACACTTGCAATGGAACTAAACTTTACAAAGTCGATGGCTCATTATGTGACTTCCTACATTTGCTTTGCTTATTATTTTAACCTATCAATTTCCTTGTTGAATCACAATAGTGGTGTGTTTTGCTTTTGTTTGGAGCAAGAGGTACTTGCTACTAGCTTATAATAATTAGGAAATGAATAAATTGTTCCTGCTCTGTTCCCCTTCTTTACTAGTGAAGGAGGAATCAGTTTGAAATGCATTTATCCATGGGAAATGGTAGTTCTGACCTGATCAAGCTACAACCGAATTGAACCTTCTGTTGAATTATAACTCAAGCACCTTATTTCTAAGAAAAGCTCCAACAAATTATATACTGGCAGCCCCCAGTTGAATTAATTACATATATATCTCATATGAAAGAGGCAAGCCTCATGCTATACCTTACTTCTGCAATATTATGTTATAATACATAATTATGTATATAAAGCTGTATTGTGTTTTTAATATTTGGTTGGCGGGCACCCAGAGTGGCTGGGGAAACCCAGCCAGATGGGAGGGGTATAAATAATAATCTATTATTTATTAATTAATAAATTATTATTATTATTATTATTATTATTATTATTATTATTATTATTTGCAGCATCTGTTTATGTGCTGGTTATTTTAGGAAACTTGTAGTATATACTGTACTGTAACTGCATACTATGATATGCATAAAATGTATATAATATCCATATCATAATTATGCTATGATGCATATAATATGTGAGGAACTCTATCTATCTATCTATGAGAGAATATGCAAGAAAAGCACATTATTTTTCATTGAGATCAAGGAGTGAAACAGGGAGAAGAAAATATCTGACTGGATAAGCTTGACATCAAGGTGTGGTTTTTTTAAATCCTGCATCTCTATTTTTATTCATTGCATTACACCATTAAATATCGAACAGCTTCAGAATGCTCATTAATTAACAAAGGCACCTACAGTGTCAATTTGATAGAGCTATGCACTGTAATCACTGAAAAGAGAGCTCATGTTGAAAATAAAGCAATGGAATGAAAACAATTTAATTCACAATTACAAAAGTCACCATCAATAATGAAATATTAAAACAATGGAAGATCTTTGCAACTCATAGCTGCCAAGTTATCCCTTTTTTTTAAAGAGAAATTCCATTATGCTGAATAGGCTTCCTCGCGAGAAAAGGGAAAACTTGGCAGCTATGTTGCAACTACCTAGTAGCAGAAAACATGCAGATAGATAAAGGGACAATAAAAGTTGTGTTTTGTCAGGATCTCCTGTAATGCTGAAAATCTTGTGCATGCTCCCATTCTTTTATCCATATCTCCAGTATCAGAGAATTGTAGAGCTGAAAGGGAACCCAAGTATCATCTAGTCCAACCCCCTGCTATTGGTAAAGGTCAAGGTCCCCCCGAAGGTTAAGTCCAGTCAAATGAGACTATGAGGTCATGTGGCCAGCATGACTAAACCGCTACTGGAGCAACAGGACACTGTCATGAGTGCCAGAGCGCACAGAAATGTTGTTTACCTTCCCGCTGCAACAGTACCTATTTATCTACTTGCCCTGGTGTGCTTTCAAACTGCTAGGTTGGCAGGAGCTGGGACCGAGCAACGGGAGCTCACCCCATCACAGGGATTTGAACCACCAACCTTCTGATCGGCAAGCCCAAGAGGCTCAGTGGTTTAGACCACAGCGCCACCCGCTCCCTTAGCCCTCTGCAATGCAGTAATCTCAACATGCGGTCCCTCATCCAATTTGAACCCATGCTGGACCCTGCCTAGCATTTCAAATGTGCTAACAGTTTTAATGCTTCACCGCATTTACCATATTATGTATATTTTAAAGAACAGCATGTCGTTTCACTTTAAATAATAATATTTAAACAAATGTTTCATGTCATTTTAAACCTTGAGAAAACACTTCCAATTTAACTGACAGGACAAATAAGAAACTGCACACTGAGGACCACACATATTCGCAGACATCACAATTGAATGAAAGCCAATGGGGAGATACCGGTACCTGGTTAACAGAAGCATCTGTATTAGCCACAGGTGAAGGAGAGCGACAGGCAGGTGGAGAAGAAATCTCACTGTTGGTTCCCTCTTCCCCAGACTCCTCAGTAACAGGTGACAGAAGTGTGTGACAGCGACCAGCAGTCATCTGCCATGGGAAATGCAATCCCAAAGGACAAGAAGATCATTCAGTCACCACAAGGATGATTTGTATTTAATGCAGTCATATGCATAGAGTTCCAACAGGCCATAGTTTAAAGAGCCTGTACTTACATGGTGAAAAAAATATTCACCATTACCTTTAATAATTGTGTGTGATAATTTTATTTGGCAGGCACAGTTTTCCTCACCCTACTATGAGAAAATGTTCCTGCCCAAGTTCTCTCTTTTGCACAGCTATTAGATCTAGAAGTCCTGTCCTCCCTGGAATCTGATCATACCAACTAAAACAGTATTAATAATGTAGACAAAGAATGAAAGTTTATTTACTCTAGTTCTGAAGTATTTAAGTGGCAGCATTTTTGAGAACATATTTAACCTTATCCACATACACCATAGTTGCAGGAGCTATCACAGGAAAATATTGGAACATTCAGCTAGGGGAACATGTACCTTTCTACTAGATAAAATATATCTGAGGAATGTTGCAGAAGAAAAGCAGATCCACATGTAAAGATACTAAAAGCAATAAACACATACAACTTAATAGTAAAGCACCTCCCATGTATTCTTTATTCCAACAATGTTTCAACTGCTATCCAGTGTACTTAAAAAAAAAGTTCCATGCATATGTAAGATACAGTAATTATTTTAATTTCCCCCTCTTCCAGTTCTTCGCTTAGGTATACTAAGGGAGGATAATGCACAAAACAGAAAATAATAATAATAATAATAATAATAATAATAATAATAACCTCTTAGGGATACAAAGTGAAGCTAATTTTTGTCATTTTATAAATGTTGATTTTATTTGGTGGTTCCGAGGAATTATCCATGTTTAAAAAGCTGAATTGCCAAAAGCCACCCAAGCATAACAGTAATTGCTGGTTTGTAAAACTGAATAACCACAGCTACATAAATTTGAGCTCCAGTGCATTCTAATCAGCAACACCCAGACACCTCATGAAAACAAAGAAACAACATGAACTGTAGCAATCTTTTGCATAATAGTGTCGGAACCAGTATTGCACATGACTGGTGGCCTCAGGAAACAGCAAAATTATACATATATTGCTTACCATTACTACAGAGGGGTGAGCTGAGTGTGCTGAGAGCAGCTCTTCTGAATCCAGCTCCTCCATTCCTTCTGAAAGTCCTTCCACTTCTGTTACTGTTAGAAGCATAGTGGCGTGCTTGGCTTTCATTGTTAGCATTTTGCACTTGGAATTCAGAGATGCTATTTGCTCCTGGTAGCCTTTGATCTTCTGTGCCAGCTCCTGAGGAAACATTTTCTTCCTTGAGAATCATATGCAGCATGCAGGGGCCGTAAGAAGGAGCAGCAATTCTGCTTCCGTTAGAGAAAGACCGGCTTGCTTGTCTAAGGTCAGCCAATAAAATCACAGCTCTGTGTTTCAGAAGCCCTACCTCAGCAGCAGCAGTGGCTGAACAGCAGGATGTTGATTGTGGAAAACAAACATGTCAGGCTGCATCGCGCTACATACACACAGAGAGAGGCAGAGCTAAACCACTGAACAGAAAGCTATGCAGTGAAAATGGAAAATCTTTCCTGCCTGTCACTGACAGAAGGGGCGTCTGGTAAACTCACATTATCATTTCTGAGGATAAGCAAATTCTGTATTAAATCCTGCTGAAAAGAAGACGGGAAATACTCTCGTCTGCCTCCCATGAGATACTAAAATGAGCTGAAAGTCCCCAGATAAGGCATGCCAAGGAAATGAGGTCATACAACGACTTGAAGTTTAAAAAAACATGCAGCATTCATTTCTGACCAGACTGAATACAATGAACAGAGAAGTTAATGCACAAGGCTGTCATGGATTAACAAACACTGCAGCTTTCTTATTGCTTTGTTCGAAAATGCTGGGAGCCGTGATAAACTAGTAGCTTGCACTTGCCACTTCAATATCACTCTGCAAGTTATTTATTTTCTTTTAATTGCCTGTTTAGAGTCACAGCTTGGACTGGGTCCAAATTGTGTTCCTGAATAAATTAGCTAATTTTGTACTAATGCTCCACTTGGACCCTCTCTGCAGCAGCAAAATTACACACTTAAGATTACACACTATTGATTGCTGTATCAGTCTAGTTTTGTAGATTATGTATATCACCATGGCACAAGAGTGTAGCTAAGGCATTACAGGTGGATAAGCTAAATATTTCCAGTCAGGTTTATAAGAAATGTGTATGAAGGGACAGCAATGGTTTCTGATGGCAAAGGCACAGCACTTTGAAAGGGACAACAATTAGCTGATATCTGACTCTTGTAAACCTGAGCTTTTGCAAGTGCTGAAAATCATGGCAGTGTTTGCAAAGGCACAGGGCTTTGAAAATACAGGCAGCTGATGTTAGCTCCTGTAAAGATCTGTGTCTTTGCCTGTGCAGTTTGATTTCAAACTGTGTTGGCAAAAGAAAACAGGTTACCTGGTGCTATATTTGACATCAGGTGATTGACAGAAGTAAAGAAAGGATGGAGTAATACTTAGAGGGAAAACATGACCATTTTAAACAGCAGATGTTTAAAACAGCAATAGAGAATCACTGAGCGGGGGAAAGTGGCTGTTTTAAACAATGGCAGAGGTTTGAATAGAGAAAGCAGGGGATGACACTGCAGGGTGAGCGCAGTTTGATACACAGTTTAACCACAGCAAGAAAGACTCTGCTATATTAGCTTTTGGGTGTTAGCTTCTGTGTTGTACCCATCTCTGCTGTTTCTCCTTGTTAAAACTGGTTTGTTTGTTTGTTTTTAAATGCCATCGATGTCTTTCCATCACTATTTTAAGGGCACATGCTTTTTATGATTACAGATATATTTATTTATAAAAACATTTCTATGATGCAATGTCATAAAATTTCAGGGCAATGTGCAACACCACAAAAAACAGTGAAACACAATATAAATAATCATTAAAATGGTTGGCTAATTAAATAGCATAAAAGCCTTCAAGAGACACCTTAAAGTCAAAAGCGAGGAACCTGCCACATCGCTGCTGGAAGAGAGGTCCACAGGATGCAACTGTTTACACTAAATGCCCAACTGCTAGTTGAGACCTCTGTAACACGGGGGACAACTAAGAGAACTCCTCACTAATCTGAGTGAATGAGCTGATATGCAAATGTGCAGGTATTCTGGATCCAAATTATTCTTAAATCAGATGTGGACTGGAAAGACCTCAAACAGAGAACACCTAAAAAACAGAGGACTATCCTCTGACAGACCTTCAAAATAGAGGACTGTCTTATTTAAAGTTACTTAAAGTAGGACACATGGTCAACCCTAACTATTTCTTTCCTTTCAAAACAGCATTTCTGATTTCATATGATGTTTGCTTAGTTTTTAGTCCTAAAAAAAAAGCAGGAGGAATGTTAGACTGTTTTCAAAAGTTGGAACAAAGTTATCTCAAGCCGTTGGTCCCAAACATGTTTTTACAGTCTGACTGCTCAGAGCAAATGAATTAAGCATAAATGAAACTCCTGCAAAGCTTAACCTGAATGAAAGCCTAAGGGCTGGAGTAATTTCCCAGTGAGATAACCAGTATCATGAAACCTGTCACTCGGGTTTTTAATGGCTCTTTTTCCCCCACCTGTGAGACAAGGAATCAATGCAGAATGCTTAACAGCCTGCACATCTTTGCCTCCCAACAGGATGTGGTGATTATTCTTTTTGCATATTCAGTTCTTGCATGAATAAATCAGCAATGGAATTAAGCCAAAGGGTGGCTGATAGGAATAAGATCCAAACAGGAATAGACAGAGGTATGTGACTCATATGACGTGATAATGAAGCATGGGATAGCACAGCTGGGTTCAGGCACCAAAGTTGAAATCAGACACCAGGAAGTATATTCCATTTCTGCTTTGAGGTTTTTAGCCAATTAACTCATGTAAATTAACATTTGCTGGTGTCAGGGAAGGTCAGCAAGGAGTGGGCAGTGATGGGTTGCCACACAGCAGAGGAGGCAACTGGCATGCTCCTTGCAGGCCACATCTGCTGCCCCAAGGCAACTGCCTCACTGGTGGACCAGCCCTGTGGCTTGGGAGGAGCATACACAAAGAGATAATCTTCTCTAACAAGAGAAGGCTGATACAGTATGTTGATTCTCATGCTGCTGTTTTAATGGTATGTTATTACTAGCCACCATAGGTCTCCGGTGCACAAAAGCTGTGATATAAGTGTTTGGTTTTATTTTTACTTTGTAACAAGGCGAGGGGATCTGTTTTCACCTTGAAGACATTTATGTACTTTGTTAAATTTAAGAAAAATAAGTGTATGTCTTAATTGTTCAACACAAACCATATTCGAGAGACTCAGATCTTGCAATATTAAACTTTACACTTCACACCTATGAACAGCCACATCCAAGTCCAATGGCATATTTGGATAAGCCACATCCAAGTCCAGTTTGGCTCTTCTACAATGAAGCTCAAGGTTTTAAAATGATTGCCTACAGACACTGGGATATGCCTCCCAAAGCTGCATATATAAGTTGTACAGTTGGCAGTGCATCCATATAAAATGGGAGTGGGAGCAATTGGAAAGCCTCTTTGGTATAGTCTCTTCAATGGGAAATAGCTACTGTGGTGGAGAGGGAGAAGCAAAAAAGGGGGTTGATAAATATTTCTCTTCCTTTGCACTATGAGTCAGAAGAGACAAAAATGTCAGGGTTAACATTCTGGCAAATGGGAAAGGAAATGGATATTGAAGTTTCAGGAAGCGCAAATGAGTTATAGATTAATCTTAGGTACATTACCTCATGGCATGAAATCTGGGCTTGCAATTCTTGAATGTTGCTTGTTGATATGGGCTTGTCCTGGATCTCACGATGAGCTCTCTCTATTAGTTGCTGTAAATGTTTCATCTCTTGTTCATATTGCTCATACTGTACTACTGCTTCCTAGAGAGGAAATATGCCAGGGCCAGGGGGAATACAGTGAAAGCATACCAGAAAATAAAACACCTATTGTGTATCATTCTCTTTAGGACTATAAATGCTATAAAATAAAACACCTATTGTGTATCATTCTCTTTAGGACTATAAATGCTATAAAAAGCTAGATATTTGAAGTGCAATTAAGACGCCATTAACATTTTTACTACTAAATGCTTTCTTTAAAACTTACACACTTTAAATCTGACTTACAATTAGTAATTAATTTTGTTCCAAATGTTTGTTGTAGGGTTATAACATAATTACTGGGGGAAGGGATGCAGATCACTGATAAACCAGAGGTCTAAATTTCATTCCAGGTTGTTTATCATGTGAAAAATGAGTGGTTCAGTATTTTTAGTTTGTAACTTCTGGGAGATAATGTATACTTTCTTCTGAATAATACAGACAACAACCATTTTAGGCATGCCCATTTTAGGCATTTTAGGCATGCGATTGCCGATGTGCGGGTCCTTTTGGACCGGAAAGAGGGCAGGATGGGGGCAGGATGGGGGCAGGATGGGGGCAGGGCACACTGATGTGTGTTCAGCCGGCACATGTTAGAGGCCAAGAATGGAACCTCTGCAGAAAATGGTTGCTGCCTGTATATATCTGTATGTAAATATTCTTAAACTAGCAATGAATATAGAAATTCAAAACACATATTTATCTTTATGTTGTTAAGAAAGCTCTTAAGAAAAAATGACATTTACTCCAAACTGTGATATTACCACCTCTTCTCACATTCAATTTATACTTGCCTGCATTATGTTGTACTGCTGAATGGCAGTGTGCTGTAGATGGCTAGCATCCTCTTGCAGCCTGAGGGCAGTGTGACATATCGGTAGCATGGTGACCACTTCTTCAGGAATCCGCAAAGCACTCTGGCAGACCTGCACTGCATGAACCTTTGGCTTCAGTGACTCCATTTCAGAAAGCAGATGCTAGAAATAACATGAGTGCAATTAAAAAATACAACCTCTCATGCCTCCATTGACCTCAACAGCCTTTTACTAAAGTGAGCTCAACAATAATCTCAAAATGTGTGTTAAATGATTTATTGGTTGGACATGTTGAAAAACATTCTCTACTACATTTTCACACTTTAAAAAATCAGTTATACAACTAAAAGCATTAGCACAAAATTGCCATCTATAGCTGAAAATATTCCATATTACCTTTTGGATTTGATTGAGCTATGTAGGAAAAGAATCTGAGCAATTTATATTTAGATCAGTTCTTGGGGGTTTTATAACACCGTAACAAAATCAGTGCCATCAACAATGAAAGAGGATTTGTCCTTAGGAAGAGACTAACAGTGGATGCTAGAGAAGGATGAATTCATAGGCCAAGTAATTTATATGTTCTGAATGGACAATTTTTTGCAAGTACTATTGTTCAAATAATTTAACATTTCCCACACCTACAAAAACAGAAGTAGAGTGCATGAAATGGGTTACCATCCCACCTCAAAGCAGACCCCAAACAGAACTTAGACACTTCAGTCAATGTAAATAAATTTCCATCTAAACTAATACTTTGCTGCTCTTCTTTTGCAAAAATTATCTTATAATCAGTCTAACCTGTCGGTGAGAAAGTTGTTCCTTCAGACTCAAACGGCTGATCTCTGAAGATGTCAGAGTTGCCTGGGCTTGTTCTAAAGCTGTTTGAAGAGCCTTTACCTCAGTTTCGAATTTCTTCATATCCTGGAAAAATAAATAGAAAAACTAGGAAAAACACAAACCACATTAAACTTGTATTAAGAAACACAAGTCAGTGGTGTCATTTTAAGGGATCTTCAAGCCTCTGGAAAATTGAATACATATCATATGCATTTTCTGGCATATTATAGTTCCTCGTCTTCTACAGGTGGCAACCATTTCATATTGGGTTCCATTCCTGGCCCCTGCACACTTCAGCAGAATGTGTATAAGTGCCCTCTTCCCCCATTCCAAAAGGACCTGCACGTCGACAATCACACATCAAATGGACACGCCTGAAACGGTTGCCGCCTCTACAACCTTCCATCCATTTCAATGTGGCTTGCATAGGAGAACTGTCCCGGGCATTGTGCCCTAGAAATGCAGTTTGTTTATTTATTTAGCCCCCTAAGTATAATTTATGTGTTTAAGCAGGGTGTCTTACAAAAAGTTAAGATTACCGTATTGGCCCGAATATAAGCTGCACCCCACCCACAAATAAACCGGGCCTTTAAAATTCAAGGCTTATTTGTGGGTGTGGCCCACCTTCTGGCTCTACCGCCCTGAATGGGGGGTGGCCGGTGCTTGGTGCCCTGCTCCCCAAACCGGTGCTCGATTCCAAGCGCACTTTGCACTACGGTATGTGCCCGCCTCCCAGTACTACCACTTCCTGGCACTACCTCCCCAAGCAGGCGCCGGGGGAGGCTTGGGAGCAGCAGGCGGGCTGCGCGCCATTGCCCTGCGCTCCCAGGCTGCTACCTGGGGGGGAGCTGTGCTGATTTGCCGGTGGCCTCCCCCCCCCCCTTTGGCAGCTCGGGGGAGGCTTGGAACGGGCACCATTATCCCACACCCCCGACGGCCCTTGTGAGCACTGTTTCAGCAGCAATACCATAAGGTCGTGAAGATAAGCCGCACTTTAACTTCTCACAATTGGAATTTTTTGGGGGAAGTGTGGCTTATATTTGGGCCAATACAGTAAGATTACAACAAACATTACTAAGGAATAATCACAACAAGATGTTTTATATTAGCCTTGTGCTGTCATAAAGCAGACCTTCAACTGTCAGCTAGATATGAAGGGCACTCCAAATACCTTGGCTGCATCCTGAACATTCTGCAGTCGCTGTTTGATCACTTGCTGCAACTCCTCAGTCTGCCGCCCAAGCTCTGATACTTGCTGAGACATCCCTTTGGTTGAATACACACTTGCCAGATAGTCTATCTTCTCAGTCATGGCTTCAAGGTCTCCGTGGATCTCACCAGATTCTTCCAGCATGGCCTAGGTGGGAGTAGTGACAGAATTTGTTTCAATATTCAGATTATGATTTAAAAAATGATAGGCTAATGTTTACGTTCAACCATATTGTGCCAGCACTCAGACTTCATAATGTTACCCCCCTCCCCCAATCATATGTTTGAATAGTGGCTTGCATCAGACCTCAGAACGAAGGCATATGACATCACAAGGATTTTACTAAGAATACAGGTATCTAAGAACTCCTCTCTGACTCCTGCCAGGATTCAGGAGGCACCCACGGGGAAATAAAGATCAAGCAAGTTTCTAGAAACTATCATTTATACAACTGCCTCACTGCTTTTATGGTCTATCATCATCCATTCCTCTGAAAAGATACCAAAGGGAACTCTTCCCAGGCCTATTACTCCACCAGAATTGTCCAGAATTGTCCCCCCTGCCCTAATAACCTATGGAGAACTATTGCACCAAGTCTCTTTATCTTAACAAAATGAAGTGGGCAGCTGAAATTTTTTGGTATTTCTAAAACTATGTAGTAAATTATGAGAACCTACTAGGCAGCAGTTTCATTAAGCCATGTAGTTAATGGAAAACTTATCACATGATGACTACCTGCAGTACTTGAAGCATGAAGTATAAAGTAGTTGTCTCACTTTTATAGCTTGCTAGACTGAGACAGGAAAATTCAGCACTCATTCCTCTAGCAATGAGCTATTCATCAACACCAATACTTTATGGAGCCAGGAGTAGATTGTATTAGTCTGGACAGGGCCTTGTGTGCCTCACATAATTCTATTATACACATCCTCTGATGCAATATTGAAGGTACAAAAACTCAACCTCATTAGCATGTGATTAGAGACATCCAAATACACTTTGTACAACAACAACAACCCCAATTAGTACAGAAACCTCTGTGACAACCTGTCAAAACCAAATAAGGAAAGAAATGCTTACTGGCAACAAATGGGAGGCAGGGTACTTTCTTATGCCAACAGCATAGCACAATAAAAACATTTTCATTTGAGCATCAGTGGGGCAGGAACGCATGTTGTTTGATCTGCTACTTCAACTTATTTTTATATACTGTATATTATTTGTGGTAGACCTGGCTTCCAGCATTATATATCATGTATATATTCTGATATTATATATCAGAAAACAGCACAGGCTTCATAATTTTCATTTGATAACCCAATGGTATTATAGTTCAGAGGTAGCAACTATCTTTGGTGCAACAATTTGTGTCGTCATCTATTATCTGAAAAATGTTTTTGCTATAATCACCTGATGAGTCAAAAATTGATCACGAAGCTGAACGGCAGAATTCCATGTAATGCTACCATGTGTTAGGATTTTAGCTTTTTCAATCCATTTCAATATGAATTCTAGCATCTCATTATATTCTTCTAAGTGTGAAATTGCCTGAAAAGACAAGTAAAATCTACTTCAATAAATCCAAAGCACAGTCTTGCGTACAAAAATACTTTTGGTTTCTGAAATGTTATCACTTTATTTACCTAGCAATTTTCATTACTTCCATTCTTCTAGTTTCTTAACATTTACATTTCTCGATTACTGTTCTAATGTGCTGATTGCATTAAAATTGGTACATTTGCCATATGCTTATTATGCTTACTTCTTATGCAGATGCAGCTACTGTATTTTAAATTTTTTACATGGAAGAATTATGATGTATTGATGTCAAGGATTGGCTCTATCACAAATGACTGCACTGCTTGCTTACCTGATCTACAACACCTCTTCCTCTATTGACTTAACTATGTTTTGTGAGTACTCACACAGACTACAAGCAAAGGACCAATCCCTCTTAAGGGCGAGCAATATATTGCCCTACACAGAAATATATCAGACAGTTGTTTCTTTTTCCAAGATACAATGTACTTTTCTGGACATCTAGTATATTGAACATTTAGCATTATTTTAAACCATTAGAAACTACTGTTGGTCAATCAGTAACATTAGCATGCAATATATCACATGCATTGGCAATTGGTTTAAGCTCAAGAGGCCACAGAGTAACAGGAAACACGTGTCCCCTGGCTGAGGGCCTCTAGTGGATAAAAGTGAGTCATAAGGGCTTTATGCAGCTTTCAGCCTTGCTGTACTTTCTGAAAAGCCCTTTGAACTTACTGGATTTTAAGAGGCCCACTAAGACTGCCATCCTATGCATATTTACCAGAGTAGGCATCAAAGAAAAAGAAAAAAAGAGGGGGGGGGGCTTACTTCTGTACAGACAGATTGTGTTGTAAAGCTGTGTTTTTTTTAAAAAAAAGAAGTCTAAAAATCTTTAAAAATCTTAAATACATTAATATCTAGAGATAAACATAATTTCCACTTTCATCCCTTCTACCATGTGGCCACAGTAGGGTGTATTCTGCAAATTAAAATCAAAAGCAAAATTGATGCCAAGAAAATCTGAACTCTGCAAAATGACCCAAATATACAAACTAAAAATACTTGCATATTTTTGCACAATTTTTTCTGTATTCTGGTTTTGCTAGTCATTGCTTCGGGGCAAGGAACTATGCAAGGAGCTGGCAGCCTCAACTTAACCTACTGGAAATTTCACTTTGGCTTCTGAAATTTCCAGCAGACAATGTCTATCTTCGCAGTTTAGAGGGCAGGAGACTTTAAGGGGACGACGACGACGATGACGACAAACAAACGTGAAATCCCCTGGAAACTGAATTCTGTGCACAGTACCATGTTCTACGTGCTCCCATGGTGTATTAAGAGCCCTTCAGCCTATCCTGCTATTATCTGTTTCAACAATACTTGAACAACATCTCAACAATATTTGAAATTGTATTAAGTTAACGTAATACTATACAGTACCTGGCTCAGCTTTGATGCCCTGTACTCAGCCTGCCTAATAGTTTGCTGGTGGAGAGCAGTCAGCTGGCTTATCTTGCCAGCCAGGTGCTTAGCCAGTTGAGGATTCTGCTCTGCAAAGTCCTGAACAGCTGCATCGAGTTCCATCAGCTTTATGTTGCAGCTGTCCAATTCTTCACCCAGTAGCTGGAGGGAGAAGAAACTGCATTACTTGCCAAAAAAAGGGAAAAGACTGAATGAAAGAGAGAAAAGTGGACAGATTGTTTCCTTTCAAAGTCTTGCGAGTATTGTTACACAATTCTCAGCATTTTTTTTGTATGGAATGGGAAGGATGTGCAGATTTCTCTCCTATAGCTTCCAGCTCAGTTTCTTTGGAGTGGCTGGTAATTTTCCTCCCACACACACAAAAGGAGTTATTATTGTTATACTAAGCACTAAGGTAAGAGTATGGACATAAACACACACACACACACACACAGAGAGAGAGAGAGAGAGAGAGAGAGAGAGAGAGAGAGAGAGAGAGAAATCACTGGCCATACCCTGGAGTCGTACATCTAAAAGTGAGAAGTTCCCAATCCTATATATAGTCAGCCCGACAATTTGTAGGATTAGATGTATGTGACACAAATGGGGGATATCTATACATTTTCTCTATTGATTTAAAAGTAAGAAACATTTATATCTCTCTTTTTAAAGAATGGCATAAAGACAATAATATTGATCACATTTGCACAGAATGATATGCCAGAATTTTGGCGTATCGTGGTTTAGCATGAACAAGTAGCATGCTACTGCAATTACTCTCATTTTATTCCTCCTTTGGTGGGAGTAATGTTTGGCTGCAATATCCAAACCATGGATCAAGGTTGTTGCATCTTAACCAGCCATCTTGCTAGCCAACCTTAAGCCATGAGTATTTGGTTTACTCATTGTTATTTGTTAGAGAGTAATGAGCTTTAGACATAATGGGGGAATCAAGCTTCCTGGTTGGTTTATCCCACTCATGCCTGGAGAGAAGCAAAGTGGAAGCAACTAGGCAGTTTGCAGCAGCATGCAGCTCATTTGCATTAAAACATGATAAACCAGAAAGTTTGGCTTATCCTTATGTGTGAAGATGGCAATTATGTCTGCCATTCTCAAGCCATCTTTTGCTTTCACACTTCAAAAATGACTAGCATCAACTAATGATTTCTATGTGTGAATAAATCGATCATCAGAGAGCAGAGAAATCATTCATTTGCAGGATCCTCAAAGAAAAATTATACTTTCTGCTGCTCCATCAGCTTACAAGAAATAATTTGATACACACACATACATGAACCAGCCATTAGTCAAATGCAGTCTTAAAAGCTTTCACATACGATACCAAAGGGTGATATCTTCCCGCTTTCATTATAATCCGTCTCTCTCTATGCTCCAGGCTTCATAACACAGTACAGGAGAGTCCAAATTGTGTCCTCTACATGTTGTTGGATTCCAGCTCCCATCAGTCTCAGCCAGCATAGCCAATGGGACTTTCAGTTGAACAACTTGAGGGCACTAAGTTGGCTATCCCTGATATAGGTTTTTTTTTGGGGGGGGGTAAATTTTTGATTCTACAGGATTCTTAAATAGGGAGTGATTCTGTACAAAGTAGAATCTTATTTACCCTTTGATCCATTTTGGCTTGTGTTATGTTATTTGTCTTCTCCTTCAGTTTAAATAGAATTGAATCAAGCTCTTTTGCAATCCCTTGAATCTTTTGATCAAATTCTTGATTCAATGCTTTGCTCTGCTGAGCTTCTTTTTCTTTGGCTTGAATCTGCCAAAAAACCAAAGTTAAAAAAGAGAGCAACTAAACATACATCAATTATAGAGAATCAGTGTGACCACAAAATTGTATGCTTATGTATGTAGTTTTGCATTTCCTTATACAAATGCAAGAAAGTTGTGGCAACTTAACAGACTCTAACAGTAATTTTTTTACATGAACTTTTGCAGCCAAGTATCTCTCCAATAGAAAACTGGGACAAGAGCATGCTTCTGTCTCGCTGTATGTAAGTGAGGAGTTTGACATAGGGCTCAACTGAGACTTCTTCACTCCTTCTGTCTCCCCAGTTGGCCTCTTGGCCAAATGTATGTGTGCACTAAGTAAACTGCATTCAGATCCCTTGAAAAGAAGGCACAGTTGGATGTATATATGGGAAAGCCCAGATAGGCTCCTGCTGCAAGAAATGGTTGCTGTACTGTAGTGCTGAGGACCAACCAAGGTGGGACAGGGAAAAATGCTTTAATGATCTCTACCAAGACCCATTTCTATATCCACGGCTGTATGGGGGGAGGAATTACACCCATTTTGTGGGGTTGGGATTGTACATGAGTGCATGTGTGGTTTTACTTATCATTCTGCTATTACATGACTCCATTTACAGAATCGATAGTACTCACTTCAAGTATTTTACCTGTTCATGTATATTTACAAGTGCTAATCCAACTTCTGCTAAATGAAGAGAAAGCTCTGAAGGTAAAATGGTATAAAGTCCCAAATATTTGTTCTGCTGTTGTTCAGCCATTTTCTCAACAGCCTGGCGGTGAATAGTTGCTTCATTGAGGAGAGACTACCAGGAAAGAGAAAATATTGCCAAAAGAGTGGGGGGAAAGTGATAGGTTTTAGAGCTTCACATTTCATACGGTTACAAAATAATGAGTGGTGTCCTCTGAAACTTATCTCCAATATGACAAATCTTACCCACCTCAGTGTGTCTATTTTGACAATAGATATCATCTAAGATAATGCTGAACCCTTTTGTATGCCCACAGCATGCAACCTTGACCTGAATACTTCTGCATCACTGGAGTCCTGTTACTTCCAGAACAATGATAATGAGTGAGACCAGCTCAGTGATCAGTGTATTAATCTTACTCATATGGTATTTCTTGGGAAGTAGGATAGTAAGAACTGCAAATGACTGCACTTCTTTTAGCCTGTTGCCAATATTGCTTCCTCTCTAATATCCTCTCTGAATGATGGTTGTTTGGAAACTTCATCAACCTCAGGCATCCTGCTTTTGCACACCTCAGTCTTAGCGGCATTTGGCAACCATCCAGCCACAGCACATACACTGGCAGAAGCCCTGCACACTTGCAATGGGGATTTCCCCCTGCAACACCCCCATTGGCTTAGTGGATGGGTGAGAGAATCTCCAGACCAGTGCTGTTGTGGTGAAGAGAGGGGCATATGTTCCATCTGGAGGGCTGAAATGCTTGCACTGACTGAACGATCAGCTTAGCACAATGCTGAATTTCTCTTTAACCTTATCCAAAGCAGAGCCTCACTGTGCAGGAGTATTTCATTCCAGGTCACCCTGCTCTCTAAACCAGCTGGCCACCCTTTGTCTTGCTTACAGTTTGTACTGTGCCTTGTCAACAAATCTTGATGCTGTGCTACTCTTGTGTGCTTTTCACTAACACCTGGCCTGCCAAACTTTGTAATCCATCCACTGCCTTATCTCTATTTCTGGCAGTGGCTTCCATGTTGGATTCAGCCACAATTATGAAACCAGAAATATGGTAGACAAATGCAAAGAAACATAAAGCTGGTTTCGAGTTGTTACTCAAATGCTATAAGCATATAAGTAGCATTTGTTTAGCACGGTAAATGGAGATAATTTAAAAGGTACACCGGCCCGCTCTGCCCCCATTTTTTTTAATGAGACACTTGACAAATATTGTATTTCACAATCCATTACTGTATATGTATAATTAGAGCAGGTAAATTTTGGGATTCCCTTTATTGGAAGTTTTAAAAAAGGTTTTTGAAAGGAATCTGTGAGAAATACTTTAGCTATAGGATTTCACTAAATCACGCTTCATATCCTAAAGGAATCCTTTTAAAACTGAATTTTCTCATGTCTGTCTGCTGTGGAACCTCAGTTTGCTGCAAAGAATCATGTGGTACATTCTAAAATTTGCACAGGGCACCACAACCAATCTCTACAGAAATTCTCAAATCTACAGAAACACACTGGCACTGTGTGCAATTCTGACATACCTGCAATTCCTCAAGCTGAGGATCTATCTCAATTGTAGGATTTAATAAATATTCTCTGGCTTCCTGAATCCAAGACTTCACTTTATTAATCTCTTTTTCAACTTCTTCACGCTCTTTAAGTTCTTGTTTAACCACTTTCCCACTTCTTTTCACCTTTTGTTGCATGCTTAAAAATACAAACAACATTTTAAAGAACTGAGTAGCACACCTCTCCATACATTTGTCAAAACCTTGGAGTACATTAGTGGACACATTCTATTATTTATTAAATTTGCCATTTATATTTTAAATGGAATATAAATGTTATTATTATGGCTGTTATAATTAATTAAATCAGCAAGTTTAAGTTATCGCCTATCCTATGTTGATAGAAACCAATATTGTGTACTTTAAACTATACAAGTATTATATTCAACAGTGAGAAATTCACAGAATATATACAATTATGGATCATAGCCAATATTTACAGTTTAAAATAGCTTTTTCTTACTTCTGGCATCTGTCTTGCATTGCTTTGATTTCTTGCATGATAGGCATTTGCTCTTGGGAACCAGAGGCTATTTCTACGTCCCGGAGCATGCTAAAAGCTTGTTGCTTCAGCAGACCCACAGATGACAATTGTTGTTCAAGTTCCAGAATGAAATTACTGTGATAATCCAGAAGATCCACAAGTTCATTCTTTGAGGCCTTTTCTACTGAACTTTCTGGTATGCGATCTTGCAACTGATCAAGAGTTTCTGTTGCTTTTTTCATCTAATGATGATATATATATATTTAAAAACACACACACAATAAAAAAAACATTTCCATAAACTCGTCAGTCATAATAATTTACAACCATTTTAAAGGCTCTGAATTGCTTCCCCATATATTTTACAGTTGTTTATAATTAAGCTTTCACATAATGGTAATTTTTTTAAAAAAAATAGTTTGCTATTCACAATTGTACTTCTGTACTTAGGTTATAGTATGTTTGATTTTGTTAATAACATGCTTACTAAAACGTGTCTTGTAAGCACCACTGGACACAAACTTAAGATCTAAGTAGCACAGCTCTCTCAATGCTTCCTAGCTTGTTCTGCAGCTGATAATACTCCCTCCCACCTGTTCCCAGTTCATCAGGGGCTGTGGCTGTGGCCCTGTGTGGCTGTGGGAGAAAAGGCAGGAGGCTTCAGGGAGCTTCTGCCCAGGAAGTACTTCACAGCTGGGTCTCAAGTACTGCAACATGGGCGTGCCCCCCCCCCCCGATTAAATAAAACAATAGAAATACTTAACTAACTGACCAATCACGTCGGTTCTGCCCTCTCCAACAAAAGTCCTGGCTATGCCCATGTGGTGCAGGGAGCCAGTCAGTTTCATTGCTGGGCTCCCAAGGGGAAGAGCTTCTGGGGTGGATCAGAGAGAAGACCTCAGGAGTCTAGTCCACTCCAGAAGCATAAAAGGAGGACCCGCCTGGCCTTCTCCATCACTTTCACTGATCTTCCCATGCCTTTGTGCTCTCTTTCAGATTACTGGTTCTTTCCTACTTTCCTACGGCAGAAGAGGCATTGGGCTGGATTCTTAGAAGGTGAAGGAGCGGGGTAGCCTGGAGATACAGGAGCGGGGTAGCCTGGAGACACAGGAGATCCCCTTAAGGGGTATTGGAGGGCAGATTTCTCTCTTGAAGCCTAACTGACAAGCCATGGCACCCCTTACCAGTGGCCAAAGGAGGTTTGCCATAATTGGCTCATGCTGTGATGAGCCTCATCAATCTGTAGCTAGGCTGGTTGAACACGTGGGTACCTGCCCAATGCCTATGCCAAACCTGTTATGTAATCAATAAGTTGTGATCTATTTATCCAACTTAGATTGTGTTCATCATATTTTATGGCTTGCTCCTGGCACCACACACAGCTACCCTGTGCATACATCCGCAATATTGATTAGCTTGCTTCATCACATCACTGTAAGATATGCAGTTAATCCAATGAGAAATTCTTTGTTTTCAGCAAAACCCACCTTCTTAAGTGGTATTTATTTCCAAGTATATGCAAAATATTCTTTTCCTATAACTCTTCATTTTAATATTTGAATATTGACATTACAAATGCAAAATATACTTGCACCGAATGGCTAATAGTGAATAGTTAGAGATACCAAATAGCCTTGATCCTTATACCTTATTGTTAAATACATTCCATTTCTGCATTGATTCTTCCAAAATCCTCTCCTGCTCTTGGGCAACACTTCGGAGCCTTGTCCACCGCTGCCAAACGGTTGTCATGGACCTACTTATGGTTGCCTTGCTGGCATCATTGCCTATTTTCTCTAGGCGGCATGCCTTCTCCTCCAATGAAGTGACCTTCCCATGAAAAGAGTTCACTACAGACACCAGTGACTGAGGAAGCAAAGAGAATGGGTTTTTTGGGGGGTATCTTAAGAAAATAATTTAAAAATATCTAGCATATCTTATGCTTCATTAAGTGTGTAGCATAGCTGAAACAGATTGTGTTAAATTAAGGCCTGTGGTTTCAGTGGAGAAGATGTGACCTGACATAATTCAGAAGCTTTACCTTATGTGATATTAATTTTTCATCTGCTTCAAGACTGGAAGTTGCTTTAGCTACGGAAAATTCAGATAATTTCTTCTCAGATTCATTCATCAGGTCAATAACTTGCTGCCTTGCCACTTGATACTCTTGCCACTCAGAAGCACAACTTGAAAACAAATCAAACAATGAAACTTATTTCTGAGTAGGCAATGGCATGTATAGTTATTTGGAATCAATGGCAATTAAAATCTGCAGTGCTTAACTTTGGCTGGATTGCACTGTAAATGTTTTACGAAATAATCATAGCAAGGCAAAATACTGATTGTAAATGTGAATGATTTGAGGCATGGTCTTTAAATTGCATTTAATTCATTCAAATTATGATGGACCAAAAACAAACAAGCCTACTACTCTTTTTGGAGAAACAGCCCCTTGAAATTTATTTATTTATTTTAAAATACTATAAACCGTGTAGTGTATACTGTGTTTCTCCAAAAATAAGACACCGTCTTATATTTATTTTTCCTCAAAAGAACACATGGTGGCTTATTTTCAGGGGATGTCTTATTTTTTTATTATTATTAAGTATGGTACAGCTTAACCTACAAGGTTAAACTGCCTATCACTATGGCTTATTTTCAGGGTATGACTTATTTTCAGAGAAACACGGTAACAATTCTAAAGCAACACACACACAGACACAAATGGGGCTCGGATCCATAGAAGAGTGGTTCAACCCTAGGAGTCAGCAACAGAACTAGCAACGGAGGTAGATGCTTGCTCAGCTCATTGATATCTTCATGGGAATTGCTCCAGAAGCCAGGAGAAGATGGGCATGTCTCTGAACCTGCTATGACTGGTTCAAAATGTTGACTGCAGGGCTAATCTGAAAGTGGGGAGGGTACACCACCACCAGCACTCTGGCAGAAAAAAAACACCATCTACCTTTTACAAGCCAACAACAGAAGTCATGGATTTATCCTCCCATTTCCCAACAGCTGCCTTTCTGAAAAGAGGACAACAACTATCTTGTCATTTTGTGTGACAACCATCTGCTAGACATCTTATCTGACATTTCAAAAACGGAAAATGGTACCTTTGCAGTAGCACTTTCTGGGATTGTGCTTCTTGTTCTGATTCCATGCCATTCTCTTCTAAAGCCTTCACATTCTTCTCCAGCTCCTCTTTCCCTGTGACTTGAATAAAGGGCTCCATGTCGACCACAAGGGTCCGCAGTTCTCCCAAATGCACACGGAATTGCTTTTCAGTGCTAAAAAAATCTATATGGTTCTTTAGATTTTCCTCTGAGTTCTCCATATCGAGGCCATTTCGTGCCAACTGTAGCAATTCCTGTGCATCTTCAAGCCAGTCACTAGCAGTCTGAGAAACCTGGTAGTATCTTTGGCACAGGCTATATAATTTATTCAATTTATCCTGAAAACAAACAATTAAAATGACATGTATGGTCATTAAGAAAAAAACCCACTTATATAACATAATAATTAGGGAGGCTCTGATAACCAGCAGGTTTGATTTAACATAGTTCTGCTAAAATGAACAGCAATGTTGGATCCACCTTTTGTCCAATCTATCTGGAAACTGCACTGGAGTTTAAGAGCAGGGATGACTAATGCAAAATACACGCCTTGTTGAATACAACAGATAACACCTGCATTTGGAAGTGCATTCAAGTGTATATATAATTTGCACTCGTAAAAGCGTTACTAGAGACTCTGAAGGGTTTCTATTAAGTTCCAAGATCATGGAGTGGGAAACTCAATCAAAATAAAGGGGCAAGTTTCCCACATTCCTGCACAAAATATCTAAATTAGAATTGTCTCACTATTGCTCATTATTTTATGCAGATTTCCCCTCTACCACAAAGTCTATTGAAGGGGAGCTTCTCTTAGTAAAAGCCACTGATGATGCCCAGGAAGCAAAGTTATGATCCTACAGCATGTTTCCCATGGAGCAAGTCCTACATGCCTCATGTTTATGGCCAGACTATTAGTAGAGTGCATTATGCTCATGTCCACAGCATGAGGCAGATCAGACTAAAAGGAGAGAGTAAGTCTCTATGCTGGATTTTTAACATTAATTGTCACAAATTGCTCAGCTGAGCGTTCATTTTCTCAGGTGAAGTATATTAAAAATCCCAACAGAACAACTATGCAACAAGGCAGGCTGGATGCCTTATCTCTTTTAAGTATAGAAGCAGATGTGTTATGTAAAATTAGTTTTGAGGATCTGATCAAAGACTGCAGTTTTAAAAGTAGGAGAATTTTTTTTCAAATGTAAATAACGCGGAAGTATATAAAAATAAACACTATTTTCCATCTTACTGTGATGGTTTATTATCGCTTCTATTCTAAATTAGATACATACTGGGGCACAAAAATCTTTTGAGTGATTAGGGCCTTGCCTCTATAGTCTCAGGAGCTGTGGACTAAAAAACCTTTGGTGTAGAATCAGAACTCTTGATTTATACAATTGGCATTTACACTGCCTATGCTGTTTAAGGTGATGTTGGCCTGGTTCTCTGGTAATCCTAAACCAGGAGTGTAGGCACCAGGAACAAAAATACAGCCGCTTCACTCCTCCTCTGATTCTGCTGATCTAACCAGCTCTAAGCCATGGTTTGTCTTGTTCCAGACAAACCTTAAGACATACCCAAAGTTTGATGTTCTGAGTAGAACCACCATGACTCCGCATTCAGATATGATGCTAAGCCAAACCATGGCTTATATGGGGATAGCACAACAGAAGCATGAGCAGCGCAAGAGCAAAGTGGCTACGTTTTTTTGCTTAAAATAATGATGGTGGTGGTGGTGATGATTTATTTATACTACACCCACTCTAGGTGGCTTCCAACAAAATATTAAAATACAATAATTCATCAAATATTAAAAGCTTCCCTAAATAGGGCTGCCCACATCCTTGCTTGTTCACGTATCACCATAGTTTGGCTAAGAATTAGGAGCAAACTGAGCCAATGACAGCCATACTACCAGCATGAAATCTAAAACTGGCTTCAGCAGGTTAACCCTGGTTATTATGCCATGCTGATTATTCTAATACAAATCTTTAATTCATTGTCTTCTTAATGTTGGTAAAAAAATTAAAGGAATGCAAGATTCACTGACCTGCCGCTTGTGTATTGCTTCTTTCACTTCCCCATCAAGTTCAGAGAGTTCAGCAAGACTATTTTCCAAGTCAGCAGGTACCAGTTCTTTGGCCTTTGTATACTTCTCCTTTTCTTTACTGCTTAGTGCTCCCATTATCCTTAGGCTGGACTGAACTTCTTCCTGCTGAATCTGAACTTTACGGATCTCTTCCTGGATAATGTTCAGTTTTAAATCAATACTCAGTTGATCATTCAATTCTGCCTTAACGTGCCTCAGCCAATCAAGGGAGCGATAGATTTCAGTTTGGAAATCTATGCTTTGCACCAGTCTGTTTTCACACTCTATCACAGTATCACCAATGGCAGTCTGCAACGTCTTCAGCATCTCCTGCCAAGTTCGCACCTGATGATTTGCTCCTTCATGCACAGATGGGTCAAGCTGGGAGGAAAGCATCTCAAGATGCTCAGCTATGCGTTTCAAAAGAATCCCAGCATCCTGCAGACTGCCAGCCAAGGAATGGTACATTTTCAGTTTTTCCTCTGCTGGGAGTGTTTGTTCATTAACTTTTGCTTGTTCCTCTTTTACAGAATTTAGCTGCATCTCAAGTTGCTTACACATTTCTTCATGTTCTTGATATGCTTCTATCATATCTTCCAACTGGTTTACTTTCTGTTCTATTTGCCTTTTTAGTTTGTGATACAAGGTGGTAAGCAGCAGCATCTCCTCTGGCAGCCATGGTTGCCCAGTGCTCCGAAATGCTTCCTTCTTCTGGTTTAATTCATCAACTGCAGCACCAAGGTTTATGACTTCAGCCAGGATGCTTCTGTAATCTTGCTGGAGTGACACAGCTTCTTTGGCTAAGAGGGTAAAAGGGGCCTTATGTTGGCTCACTAGTTGATCTTCCAATTCAGACAGAGCCTTTGTTGTCAATTCAATTAATGATGCATATTCATTACGGGCCAAGATTGCTTCTTGGACTTTACAGAATTTGTCCTTAGCCAGAGCAACAATCACACTAAATTGTTGAGGCAAGGCATTCAGCTTTTCATCAAGATAAGAACGGTCCATGTCATTGAGTGATGGTAAGATTTCCTGGCCATCTCTTTGCAATGTCAACAGAAGATTTTCATATTCAGAGCACTGCTCAAGAATTTGGTGATACTTTGCTAGTTGGGAATAAAGTTCAGAATTGCTGTTCATTAAATTGATCTCTGGGAATGAAACAATATCAGACTGCTTAAGCCAGTGGCATAATTTATCCAAATCTTCCTTGAAATATTTTCTAGAAACCATATGTTTTTCCAGTTCTATTAGTCGCTGGCTACATTTCTGCAAAATAGTGTCATACATGTTCTGTAGCTCTTGCAGTTTCTCTAACACTTCAGTCTTCTCTTGCGCTGTTGTTTCCTTCATCAATGTCCTCCCTTGAGACCACAGGGCAGATATTTCACTCTGGTAGGCCTTAAGGCTGGCTTGTGTACTCTTACAAACCCGGATCTGTTTGCTTACATCTTCTGGTAGCAAACAAATGTGCTCATAGAACATTACCTTTTTCTCATGTTGTTGAATGTGATTCATTGCTTGAAAGGCTGCCAGGAGGAATTGAGTCCTTTCAGATAATGCCTTATTCAGGTGCTTTCTCCTCTGACCAACCAGATCGCTAAGGCAATCCACGTGATTTTCGGCACCTGACAGGCATTTCTGGAGCACCTGTCTTTCATTAAGCCCCAAATTAGTCATCACCCTACTGGCATCCTTTGTAAGTGCTTTCAAAACAAGTTGTTTGGCTTCCACTTCACTGCAAATGGTGAGATGGTCCATGAGGAAGTTCTGAGCCAGCTCAGGTGGTGGACTGTGTTTGAGAGCTTCAGAGATGCTAGGTTGCTGCTCTTCCGCCCATTCCATTAATTCCTGAAGTTTAGTCTGCACCATACTCAGCTCTTCTAATGTGGTGACAGACAGTTGAATTTTCCTCTTGATAAGGTCCTCTAGCTGGATCCAGCGCTGCTCAAAGTGCCCCGTCTGCTCTTTTACTAACTCTCTGTCATCCAGATTTAGATGTTCTGTTATTTTCTGCTTCTGATCCTTCAAGTCTTCAAGAGCAAATCGTCTCTCCTGCAGAGCCAATGCTAGCTTTTTCAAAGCCTCAAGATGGGTAGTGGTACTTTCAGCATCCGATCTGTTAAAAACAAGTAAATTAAGAGCACAACTCAAAATAAGCAATAGCACAGGCATTGGGTGTGGGGAGGAGGTGTTCGAGCAATGTGAAAATCTGAAGCATTCTTTTCATTCCCTAAGGGCGTTAAGAGATTTAAAAATCATATGTAAAGCAATCATTGCTAAACACACCGCCACTGCAAAGTTCTGTATAGCTGGAGATGTCACTGAGTGCATAGGTCTTTGCCTCCAAATATGAATTTGGGTAACTCATTAATACTCACCTCAAATACAAGGTAAGCATTGCAGTCCCCCATGTTATTCTGTTGGGTTATAGTCCAAATATGTCCTCTCATCCATCCAGTCACCCACCCACCAATCTACCTGCTCACCTTCGCACCTGCTTAGCCTGCTGCTGCTCTGGCAATGGTGGGAGGAAGAAATGTCAGTATCTTTCTTGCTCCTCCCCCCTTGCTCTACCTGGCTCTGCTACAGCAGCAAGAGAAGTACAGATACCACTCTGAATTGTAGCTGAGGGGACTGGAACAGGTGGAAGGTGGGTTAGAGAGAGGAAGACTGAAGATATGCAGATGAATATGTTTTTAATATATATCTCAAAAAGGCTTCAAAAGGGCCATGCTTTTTTGAGAGTTCTCTATGAAACCTTGTAAAAACTGAACTTAGAAAGCGAGCTTGGAGAGGAGTCCACCCATCTAGGTACACTATCCTTTTAATCATTTCAGCAAACCTTTGAGGCATACTGTTAACTTAAAAGCATCTACACACATTGCCAGCTCTTCAATCTGAAATGTGCCAATATGCCTGTAACATTGCCCTAACCCAATGTGCCAATGTGCCAATATGCCTTAACATTGCCCTAACCCTATTGTGTCCACAAGCAGTGCAAGCATGTGTTTAGACTTGCTCACTCTTGACTTGCTCATTCTCTTCTTCCATTTTCATAGTTGATCCTGAAGGAGAGAGGGACTTATGGAGGCATAATAAATAAATAAATAAATAAATAAATAAATAAATAAATAAATAAATACATACATACATACATACATACATACATACATACATACTCAGGTAGGGGGACATGAGTGTGGAGTCTGTAGGAGGGTTGATGCTCAGTACTAGAGTATATGCTTTGCATGAATGAAGTCCTAGGCCCAATCCCTATCATATTCAGTGAAAAAAATCCTAGGGTAGCAGGCCTAGCAAAATCGTTATCGAAGCCCTTGGAGAGCTACTTCCAATTAGCACAGACAATACTGAACTAAATAGACCAAAAGAGCTCAATATACAGTAGTTAATTTTTCTATTCATTACAATTTGCCTTTTAGAGGAAAACCCTACCAATGTGGCTTCCAAAAGTACAAGAGCAACATTTACAACAGACTAGATTTAAAACCAGAAAAGCATAATTGCAATTCCAAACATTCATGAGTATAGTTCTATACTCTAATGAGAAGTGGTCACCTTAGCAATGTCTGTATCAAAGAAGTGTTACAGATTTTCCTGACTCAACCTGTGAGTCCCTACCTTGCCAAGTTGTCCCATTCTTGTGTAAACTTTTCCAAAAAGACTTCTACTATGTTTAGGCGGTCATGATAATCCTTTGTCCTCTGAAGATCTTCCTCCCTGTGTAGGAGCACATTACTTGTTTGAAGGCAAAGGTCCAACCAATGGTTGCTCAAGCGTCCTACTTCCTTGTGCTCTGGTGACTCTTGTCCTTGGGTTAGTTTGCTCACCTTTTCAGTCACAGCCGTCAAAGCTGTCTGTTTAGACTGCAGCTTCTGACTGAACTCCTGTATGAGGAGAAAGGAAAATGGTAATGAATTAACAACCTGAGAACTAAATGAGAATGTTTAATGCATTCTATTTACGCTGTATCACAAAGACATATAGAAGTCAGATCAATATTCTTCTGTTTCATAAGATGTCAAGATTTCTGTTTTGACAATTCATGGGTAACAAAGAAGTAAGAGCTTTTTCAGATGGCAAATCTTCCTTCAGAATGAAAGCTGACAAAGGACCCAACAGCTCTCTTTTCCTCTTCCTTACACCCTTAGAAGGGAAACTGTCTCTTCCTTGTCCTGTTTTCTGTATAATGTCCCATGAAGAAGGCAAATTGAGCCAGATCTGTGTTGGAAAGCTTTAGGTAGAAATTCCAATAGCTCCTTTTTTAGAGGCAAACTATATGCAATATGCAATATGCTATATGCAAATGTATGTAACAAGACTACCAACTGTCTTTTTCTTTAAAAGAAGCTGCTCCGGTGAGGGTTTGAGGTACCCAGACCCTCTTTCCCTGCTTAGTGTTTCTTTGCTCCAAAATACCCCTTGAGCAGCTTTCCCACTGGATTCTCACAGAGCAGAGCAAACACAGCTTTGGAATCTCACAGGTAGAAAAGCTGCTTAGGGGAGTTGATTTGGAGCAGGGAAGAAGCAGGTGAGGAAAATGTTATGCACTCTCTTCCCATCAATTCTCTGTTCTAAATGCCCCTTTCCTCAGGCTACTTTTTTTTTTTTTTTTTATAAAAAAACAATGACTCTTGCTCTTTAAAAATGTAGGATTAAATTTACTACAGTAGTTTTCTATTATGGGTTACATGCAGCAAATTCCATGTTAGAAATATATGCAGAGGAGCTATATGGTCACACAGGCTAGCTCTGTCCATCAGCACTGCTGTGTCCCATCATCTTACTCTTCCAATGAACATCCATTTCATGTTGATCAGAAAGGGTTCCCCTGGATACAGATGATTTGGGTCTCTCTTCAAATGTAGGAGCTGTGAGGAGAACTTTTTTCTGATCAATATGAAATGGTTGTTTATCAGTGACAGCAGCATACGGCAAAGGTGGCAGGCAGCAGTCCATGCCATCCCACAGCCTCCTTCATGTATATGCCTATTATGTGGAGCAGATCACGTGTACTCCCTTAACGTACTGTATCAACCTGGCATTTTGAGATAACCTGGAGACTGTTTTACCCACGCGTAACCATAGAATGCCCCTTCATGGATCAATGCCTTGTCGTGGCGAAGGGGCTTGAATAACTCAGAGAAGCTATGAGCTATGCCATGCAGGGCCACCCAAGATGGACAGGTCATAGTGGAGAGTTTTGACTAAACGTGATCCACCTGGAGAAGGAACTGGCAAGCCACTCCAGTATCCCTGCCAAGAAAACTCCATGGACAAAGACAACAGGCATATAAAAGTTATGACGCTGGAAGATGAGCCCCTCAGGTCGGAAGGCGTCCAACATGCTACTGAGGAAGAGCGGAGGACAAGTACAAGTAGATTCAGAGCTGATGAAGCGGCTGGGCCAAAGCCGAAAGGACGCTCAGTTGTGGATATGCCTGGAAGCGAAAGGAAAGTCCGATGCTGTAAAGAAAAATATTGCATAGGAACCTGGAATGTAAGAACCATGAATAGAGGTAAGCTGGATGTGGTCAAAAATGAGATGACAAGAATAAATATCGACATCCTGGGCATCAGTGAACTAAAATGGAAGGGAATGGGTGAATTCAGTTCGGGTGACTATCATATCTACTACTGTGGGCAAGAATCCTGTAGAAGAAATGGAGTGGCCCTCATAGTCAACAAAAGAGTGGCAAAAGCTGTAATGGGATGCAATCTCAAAAATGACAGAATGATCTCGATACGAATCCAAGGCAGACCTTTTAACATCACAGTAATCCAAGTTTATGCACCAACTACCGGTGCTGAAGAAAGTGAAATTGACCAATTCTATGAAGACCTACAACACCTTCTAGAAATGACACCAAAGAAGGATGTTCTTCTCATTACAGGGGATTGGAATGCTAAAGTAGGGAATCAAGAGATAAAAGGAACAACTGGCAAGTTTGGCCTTGGAGTTCAAAATGAAGCAGGGCAAAGGCTAATAGAGTTCTGTCAAGAGAACAAGCTGGTCATCACAAACACTCTCTTCCAACAACACAAGAGACGACTCTACACATGGATATCACCAAATGGGCAGCATCGAAATCAGATTGATTATATTCTCTGCAGCCAAAGATGGAGAAGCTCTATACAGTCAGCAAAAACAAGACCTGGAGCTGACTGTAACTCAGATCATCAGCTTCTTATAGCAAAATTCCAGCTTAAACTGAAGAAAGTAGGAAAAACCACTGGGCCAGTAAGATACAATCTGAATCAAATCCCTTATGAATACACAGTGGAAGTGAGGAACAGGTTTAAGGATTTAGATTTGGTGGACAGAGTGCCTGAAGAACTATGGATGGAGGCTCGTAACATTATACAGGAGGCAGCAACGAAAACCATCCCAAGGAAAAGGAAATGCAAGAAAGCAAAATGGCTATCCAACGAGGCCTTACAAATAGCGGAGGAGAGGAGGCAAGCAAAATGCAAGGGAGATAGGGAAAGATACAGGAAACTGAATGCAGATTTCCAAAAAACAGCAAGGAGAGATAAGAGGGTCTTCTTAAATGAGCAATGCAAAGAAATAGAGGAAAACAATAGAATGGGGAAAACCAGAGATCTGTTCAAGAAAATTGGAGATATGAAAGGAACATTTCGTACAAAGATTACCATAATCAAGGACAAAAGTGGTAAGGACCTAACAGAAGCAGAAGACATCAAGAAGAGGTGGCAAGAATACACAGAGGAATTATACCAGAAAGATATGGAGGTCTCGTACACCCCAGGTAGTGTGTTTGCTGACCTTGAGCCAGACATCTTGGAGAGTGAAGTCAAATGGGCCTTAGAAAGCACTGCTAATAACAAAGCCAGTGGAAGTGATGATATTCCAGCTGAACTATTTAAAATTTTAAAAGATGATGCTGTTAAGGTGCTACACCCAATATGCCAGCAAGTTTGGAAAACTCAGCAATGGCCAGAGGATTGGAGAAGATCAGTCTACGTCCCAATTCCAAAGAAGGGCAGTGCCAAAGAATGCTCCAACTACCGCACAATTGCGCTCATTTCACACGCTAGCAAGGTCATGCTTAAAATTCTACAAGGCAGGCTTAGGCAGTATGTGGACCGAGAACTCCCAGAAGTGCAAGCTGGATTTCGAAAGGGCAGAGGAACCAGAGACCAAATAGCAAACATGCGCTGGATTATGGAGAAAGCTAGAGAGTTCCAGAAAAACGTCTACTTCTGCTTCATTGACTATGCAAAAGCCTTTGACTGTGTCGACCACAGCAAACTATGGCAAGTTCTTAAAGAAATGGGAGTGCCTGATCACCTCATCTGTCTCCTGAGAAATCTCTATGTGGGACAAGAAGCTACAGTTAGAACTGGATATGGAACAACTGATTGGTTCAAAATTGGGAAAGGAGTACGACAAGGTTGTATATTGTCTCCCTGCTTATTTAACTTATATGCAGAATTCATCATGCGAAAGGCTGGACTAGATGAATCCCAAGCAGGAATTAAGATTGCCGGAAGAAATATCAACAACCTCAGATATGCAGATGACACAACCTTGATGGCAGAAAGTGAGGAGGAATTAAAGAACCTTTTAATGAGGGTGAAAGAGGAGAGCGCAAAATATGGTCTGAAGCTCAACATCAAAAAAACCAAGATCATGGCCACTGGTCCCATCACCTCCTGGCAAATAGAAGGGGAAGAAATGGAGGCAGTGAGAGATTTTACTTTCTTGGGCTCCTTGATCACTGCAGATGGTGACAGCAGTCACGAAATTAAAAGACGCCTGCTTCTTGGGAGAAAAGCAATGACAAACCTAGACAGCATCTTAAAAAGCAGAGACATCACCTTGCCGACGAAGGTCCGTATAGTTAAAGCTATGGTTTTCCCAGTAGTGATGTATGGAAGTGAGAGCTGGACCATAAAGAAGGCTGATCGCCGAAGAATTGATGCTTTTGAATTATGGTGCTGGAGGAGACTCTTGAGAGTCCCATGGACTGCTAGAAGATCAAACCTATCAATTCTTAAGGAAATCAGCCCTGAGTGCTCCCTGGAAGGACAGATCGTGAAGCTGAGGCTCCAATACTTTGGCCACCTCATGAGAAGAGAAGAATCCTTGGAAAAGACCCTGATGTTGGGAAAGATTGAGGGCACTAGGAGAAGGGGACGACAGAGGACAAGATGGTTGGACAGTGTTCTCGAAGCTACGAACATGAGTTTGACCAAACTACGGGAGGCAGTGCAAGACAGGAGTGCCTGGCGTGCTATGGTCCATGGGGTCACGAAGAGTCGGACACGACTAAACGACTAAACAACAACAACAACCATAGAATGTATTTAGCAAATTCAGGAAAACTCGGCCACTACCTACTTCTCTAAAATAACTAATCAATTTCATAGGAAAATGTCTTTATTTTGCCAGCTGAAGGTAGTTGTCTACCAAACCTAAGTGGCCTATATCAGTTTCCTGGATTGTGGTTGATTTTTCAGAAATGAAGTCATCTGTATAACTCAAAAGGGCATTTCTCTTCCAGCTCTAACATACCATAGCATAAACACATAAAGTGCCACTCCTGCCCACATTCTTTCCGCATACCTGCACTTCTTCCAGAGAAATATATAACAGTCAAACAGTGTCAAGTATATGTAAAAATAAGAATAAAAATAAATCACCTGTTAGCTACAGACTTCTCTTTTATTTGAATGGAAGCTGCCCCTTACCTTCACCTGCAACACCATATTCTGAGCAATGTTTATTTCCAGCTCTGCCCCTCGCCTCTTCATATTCTGCAGTTGCTGATCTGCATCCTGAAAACATATCCAAAGCTCTGCCTTCATTTGCTTTATTTCCTCCCAGCCCTGAGCAAGGTACTGTGAGTTCATTATCCGATCTTCGATCTGAAAAATATGTAGGAGCGTAGCAGGAACATTTTAATGCAATTCTTTATGGGCTGTCTTAAGATGTACACTACCTCTTTATGTAGGGCAGACTCTTGCGATAGATTTACAGCAGGGGGTGGGGATGGGCCACAGAGATAGAGGATAAAGAAAGCTTGCATAAGTCTCTAGGATCCAGAATGACTTAACCCTGTGAAATTTCAAAACCCAATATGACCATAGCATGCAAACACTCCACACATAAAATAATTTTATTAAAATTAAGGATAGAAATGGATAACACTGATTGAACTTTAAAGTTTCTCTTTGCGTCTTTTACCTCTCTTTCTAGAGGCTTTGAAAACATTGTCAGCAGTACCGGTTTGTTTGGACTATATAGATGGCCTGGAATTGTATTATTTTGCTTTCTGAGAAGAAGAGTCCATCTGAATGTTTACAGATAGCATGGGTCACTGCTGAACAGTTTTTGTGTATAATTTATTTGTCAACAATAAATATTCTATGTACTATGAGCAAAATTTATTACTATGGAAATATCATTCAGAACATTTTTTAAAAACAACAACCCGGTTTGTTTGCATTGTATAAATGCATGTGCATAAATGAATGCATTTGTTATACTTTAAAGTTAATATGGCTGCTCTGTCATAGGACAGAGAATTTAATAATGAAATGGAAAAGCCAATGTATCTATTAGGATTCCTACTCCTAATGTGCAACTGCAATTGCAGTTTTGTTGCATGGCGGATTTCTGCCTCAGAAAATATTAGAAATTTTGTTTTTTCAGTGTAATCTGTCAATAGGTTTTACTTTACCCTGTCACATCTTTTATGTAGCAATGAAGAAAGCATTAAATATGCAAACGCACTCTGAAATGTTGCAATACTCTGCAGTAAAATAAAGGCCTGACTTCTTAAAATAATACTGATATATTTTAAACATTGCTAGTCTATTTATTTGCCTGATATAAAGATATACCACTGTTTTCTAGGTATTACTGCATCAGTTGGTATGCTATTGATGCATATCTTTCAGATGAAAATCGAAATAGCTTCTTCAAACTGCTATTACCTAATATGACCCCTGTGACACAGTAAGACAATTGCACCTCTAAGAAGGATTAGAGGAGGTCTGCCAGAGTTTATCCCATACCGTTTGCTTTGTCAGCTGGATGTCTGTTGCTGTATTTTTCACTGTGCTGTCTGATAAATCACACATAGAGCACAAAAGATCCAAATAGGTGCTTGCTTGCTCCTGCAGGGCTCTGAAATGCTTAACCTAAAAAGAATAAGGAAAGTTTTTCATGAGAACAATATTTTCACATTTCACCAAGAAAGCTTTCATTTATACAATAGTCTGATGAACTGAAAACAGGACAGAATCATTACGGTTATTTTTGTTACAAACTATTCAGAAAAGTGTAGAAATAATGAATAACAAAGATGCAACACACCAAAAAAGCATGCAATTATCCACCCACTCATCAACTTGTTTCACTATATTAATGCATGCTAATATTTAAGTTTATATTTAACTTTCCCCAAAAACAAAACAAAATATCTGTTAGGCTACTTGAGATCTGACTGAAAGCTGTGTCCAGACAAACTGACTTCATAAAACAAAAACAGGACAAGATGCTGGTTCTTGAAGAATTAACAATAAGGGATTGGCTGTCTAGACCAACTAATTACTGTCCATCTGAACAGATTCATCACTGTCTGGCTTCTAATTTCTTAATCCAGCCTAGTCTTAATAATATTACAACCTCAAGTAGCAGATTTTCAAGGGCATGCTCTGCAAGATATATACTCCTTCATGAATGGAATATACTACTTTATTTTTTTAAGTAGCATTACAATTTGGGGGTGATAAATCTTATTGAGGACACAGCTAGAATTCCTAATTCTGGACCCACCATGCTGAACACTTCCATAGGATTTTTCAATGGCTCAAGATACATTTGAGAAATCTGGAGAATAATAAGAAGATATAGGATTGTATCTTAAAGCGCCTCCAAAATGCGCATTTGGACTTGTTCATTTTGACTTTAAATTCTTTAGGGACTATGGTTTTGAATAGAGATGCAAAGTAAATCTTTTGAACATTAAAAACATTTATTTGAAATTCATGCTGCAATGATACAGAAAGGCGTTACCAAACAATTTCTGCTTGTGATAGCCAAACATGTTGAACCACATTTGGAATACAGGGTACAGTTCTGGCCGCCTCAATTCAACCTGGGAGGATTAAAGGGCCTGGGGGAGGATAGCATCAAAGCATGTCCCTAGCTCAGGTGGGCCCTGCCTGGCCAGAACCTCTTCGCCAGTTGCCAAGTGCGATCCTGGATGCTTGGCCCACACCAGGGACCAGCACTAGTCAACTCCCCAACTGGAATGATGAACCGATCCTAATTCTATTCTATTCTGTGACTGCTTGATCAAAACTACGCACTGTGTTAAGTAGTACTTTCTTTTGCCTGTCCTGAACCTTCCAACAAATCCAATATATCTAACGTTCCAAACTCCAGTATATCTATAAACCAGAAACAACCACCATCATGGAAAAAACAATATCGCTAAGTGTCCGTTCTTTAAACAAGTACCGGTATCTGATTTCTTTTTAAAATTCATGGTACAATGCTTGAAGACACATGATCATGATAACTTTCTCCACATTAGTAAGTTCTTCCAAGATCAATGTATTCATTTGACTGTGCACAGAGAAAAAAAACTCTGATCCCCACAAACCATTGGTGGGTCACAAATACCCACCTCACAGAAAGGATCCAGGGATCAACAGCATCCTTGTTGGGAGGTTGTCCATTGATCCCAATCAGGCTTTTCAGGGGTGCAGCCTCTTTCCCCCTCCCCTCCCCCCTCCCCTGGGCTTGCATGCTATCAGCGTGTGAGGGTGTTAAATTGGGGTGGGGGAGTGTATTTTTGTCTGGGGGATGGCAGGATGGGGAATATTGTATGGGGAGGGAAGACAGCAATTCTTCTCTGACACAGGTTTTAATCTGAGTTGGAGAATATTGTCACTTGACAATCTTGGTTCTCCTTTAAGGTGGACTTTTACAAGCTCCCAAAGCTCTCCTATGAGTCCCAACTAGGGATTGTTGCTGGAACCCCTAATGAACATACCAATTTTCTGTTTAATTATGCACACATTTGGATTCAGCCATTTTGGTAAATACTCTATTTTGATCAAATATTTCAATATGGACTGTTCTTACCTGCTTAACAGCATCTGCCATGCTGAAAGGCGGACGAGGATTTGGCTTTAACTCTGGCCGAACGGCAGAGAGCCAAACTTTACATTGCTGAAGTGTGTCTTGATGGTTAACATGTTTCTGGAGTTCGTGCTCCAAACTCTGGTACACCTACAAAAAAAAAGCATGAATAAGTTGCCTAATATTTATGATGTCATTATTGAAGATAAAACTTTCCTCAAGTTGATAGGCTAATTTTACATATAAAGCACCTAAAAACTTTTTGTTAATTGGCCGTATGGAAATGTTGCAAATAAGTAAAGAGACGCCCAACAAACATATAATCTATATTAGCAATATAGATATTACTGTAGTTTTCCGAAATGAGTTTCTAACGGCCTGTGTTCCAAAATGAGTTTCCAATTCAACTCTTAGATGAAATTTCTTCCATTTTCCTCCACCTGTAATTATGTTCAGTTTTCAGTTCTTCGGATGCCCATTTTGTACCCCATTTGCTAGTATTTTGCATTATATTGTATTTTTTGTATTGCATCTACCGGTAATAGATGATATATTACAATGACACCTACTAAACATACATGGATAGGGACTTACCCTCTGAGTTGTGCTACATATAGCTGAATAGCTATCCCTTGTTCCCTGCAGCTGGGTTTCTATATTTTGCTTAAATTTTGCTTGGAGATGCTCTGCACACTCATTTATCAAGTCATCTCCCTTGCTTTTAAGGCTGTTCAGGCGATCTTCAAATCCAGCAATCTCTTCCATCATTGCCTAAGAAAGCAGCGTTCAAAACACCACAACATATCACAGAAAATGTTTACAGCATTTACTATTCACCATTCAAAGGGGGACAGGCTAGGACAAAAGTAGTTGAGCTGCCTCAACCTACAAATGTCACAACTATAATGTCACTTGGGGCAACAGTCATTTGAGGGACCAGTGGCTTCAGAGAGTAAGGCTCCAACATTGAATCGGCCTATCTAACATCAAAGCTCTGTCTCTGAAGTCTCTTAGGTAGAGCCAATCTCATATAGGGCCCCTGGGAAACCCTCATTTCAGTATTCCAATCAATCTGATCATGTCTCATGTGCCTTTAAAGTAAACATTTTGTAACATAAATTTTTATCATAGTTGTATCTTGTATATGACCTTTCAAAATATTATTCACCTCATAAGGCCCACTACAACATATGAAAAAGGGTATTCATTGCTGCTCATTTAGACCTACCTTGTGGTTGGCTAAATGTTGTGTTATAATTTCTAGATTACTGTTCTCCATAAGGTCAGGAGTAACCAGCCTGCTAGACATCTGTAACAACCACTTTTCCACTTCTTGCAAGTCAGTGTTATATTCTTCATGCTGTTTCACTTTCACCTCCAAAATTGCAACATGAGCCTGTGTAATCATAGAAACCAGTCACATTTCAAAGATAGTTCCAAATAATGCCCCCCTCAAAACACCAATTGAAAAAGCATGAAAATACATGTTTAACTTCGTATGAAAAAGTTTCATTTTTTTGCCAGAACTTGTTTGTAATTACACCTGTGCCCTGGGAGAGGGATGTACGCTCCTTTTCTCAGCTCTTTGCGTGCATTGTTTCCTCAGGCTGCCTCAGTAGCTATTTCCCCCCTCTACTCTTTTTAGAGTGATCACAGTCCATACAAAGTATCTTTTTATGATACACTGGAATAAAAGAAATACTTTAAAAATCTAATCTAAAAAGAAACAAGAGCAAAGAGAAGGATGGTGTTTTGAAATGTGTTTGTGGATCTGTACTGTGGTGTGCAATTTGCAGCTCATTGCCAAAGAACAGAGCATCGTGTTGAAGGTCTCTTTATATTGGCCAAGTGCTTGGAAATTACCACTTTAAAAGAGGCAATCTGCAGCATGATGCACTAATTGACTAGAGAACAAGAGGAACAATTTTAATCTTTGCTTGTGTGCCCCCCCCCACCTGCAAAAATTACTTGTCTAGTCACCTACTTCCCACACCAACAGGAAAGCTCTGCAAATTTAATAACATTTCGTTAGTGTAAGTTATTTGTGGACTGCTGTCACCAGGACATGGAGAAACCTTACAGCAGGCAGCCTATGTTTTAAGCCTAAATTCACCTGTAGAAATAATTATTACCATTTTACAGCAGAAAACATGGCTTATATAGAGCCAAGGCTTGTATTCCATGTAGCACGAAGGCTAACATTTAATCAGCACAAGGATTTTCCTCAGGGCCAGCTCTAGGGGTAGGCTGGGTGGCGCGGGGCGCCAGGGCGCTGGGCCCACCAGGGCGAGGGCGCCGGAGCAATCTCTGCACCATGGCGCCAGGGTGCCCGACATGCTTGAGACAGCCCTGATTTTCCTTCACAATGGAACCTTAATCCCCTTCCTGCCCCCACCCCTTAATCTGTTCTAGGAGTTCTCTCAACCTTCCAAAGCAAATTTGGGGATGGCATGGGATGTGTATAGGCAATGAATAGGGGAATTCCCATTGCAGTTATGAGAATCCTTGTGCTGGCTTCTTCTAGTGCACTGAGTTAGCTGAATAAGACCCTAGGTATTTTACCTTTGCTGTGCTGCAGAGCTCCTGGTATTCAGTTTGAAGTTTCTGAATGTTCTCTGCCAAATTAACATCACACACTAGCTCAAGAAGGCATTTTCCTTTTTCTGTCACAGATTTTATTGAAGGCTCATGGGAAAAAACTGTCTGTTGAATTGACTAAAATGAAAAATAAAGTTAAGCTGTGCTTCAAAACGAATGTAGTATTTATATATAATACACAACACACAGAGTATCATTATTTTCTTGTGTTGAGAAAGAACCCATTTAAAAGTGTGATGTGAAGTCATCCTTAAACTATGGGAGACTCACAAGCAATTTCACATTTTCTGGCTTAAGACTTCACTCATTTTGTAGCTCACAATATTTATTTACCTTATATTTCGACAACTGTGCCTTTTTCTCATATAATTCCATTTTGGGATCCACTGTGGTATGTAGTACAATCTGATTCTCTGACAGCCACTGAGTCTGTACTTTGTACTTATCTAAGAATTCCTTTGTCAAGTGGAGACATTTCTCTAAGGTTGTGTGTTCTTTCCTGATAGAGCTGGTCATCTCATCAAGTTGCTCCACACAATCATTGATCTCTTTCTTTAACTGTTCCCCTTCATTTGCCTCCATGAACTTAATAGCTTTCTCTCCTTTTTCACGTGCAGATTTCAGTAAATTATGACCCACATCCATGTCACTCATGAGATCCTGTAAGAAGAAAAATGGAAAGTGTATATTTTGGCCTGCGACTGAAGAGTAAATTACTTCTGCAGGTTCAGTTTTATTCCTACTGCTGAGCATCAGGTGCTTGGTGAATACATTTTTATTTAATCAGTTATTCTGAGGGAGCTTTTTCCTCTGTTATGGTCAATTGTAACTGATTTAAGCTTTCTTATCTTTTGCAACCTCATTATGCACTGCTGGTAAAATATGTGTTGTTTTAAATTGCTGTACCAGTGTCATAAGCAAACTATACCTCAAGCTTCTGCATTTTCTTCTCCATTGCTGCTTTATCTACAACATCAGACTTCGTCACAACATTTCTGAATTTCCTAAGAGTAGCTCCAAACCATTCCTTGTAAGCAGCAAAGCACACTTCAGATTCATCCATACTTCGAATTTCATCTTCAAGGAATTTTATTTGCTCCTGCAAGCAAATTTTAAACAGGACTCAATATCGACTATTTATCCATTTCTTGTATCTCTTTCCATTTCTTGCATATCTTTTAGTAACTATAAAACACACTGTTTATAAATAAAACATAGATCAGAAGAGGCACTTACTTTCTCTCAGTTCATTTCCGAGCACAATTCAAAGTGTTGGTGCTGACCTTTAAAGCCCTAAACATAAAAGTCCTGTATACCTGAAGGAGCATCTCCACCCCCATCGTTCAACCCAGACCCTGAGGTCCAGCTCCGAAGGCCTTCTGGCGGTTTCTTCACTGCGAGAAGTGAGGTTACAGGGAACCAGGAAGAGGGCCTTCTCGGTAGTGGTGCCCGCCCTGTGAAATGCCCTCCCAACTTTTAAAAGATACCTGAAGGCAGCCCTGTTTAGGGAAGTTTTTTAATGTTTAATGCTGTATTGTGTTTTTAATATTTGGTTGGGAGCTGCCCAGAGTGGCTGGGGAAACTCAGTCAGATGGGTAGGGTATAAATAATAAATTGTTGTTGTTGTTGTTGTTGTTATTTCTGACTACTACTAGATCATTCCCACCCACACACATAAATAAATAAACACAAGCTTATTGGTCTACTCCAAGTGCCAATAGGAAAACAGAACCTTCTGTGTGCTTCTGTGATAATATAAGCTTCCTTCATTCTTTATTTCCATGTGTTGAAGGAGCAGCAAGGCTACTCTGCTGGCCCTGCCTCTAATATCATCCCTATCTTCATATGGATATATCAGCAAGGAAAAGCTACATCTAGAAAATAGAATGGGACTGGAAGCAGACCATTAAAATCAGTGGCAGCTTTAAAATTAAATGGACTGAAGGACTCCTAAACTGTGATTAGGACTGCCTATATGTGAACCAGTTGGCCGGATGGGAAAAACCTGTTACTTTTCAGTTAACAGTGAATAACGCTCTCTCTCTCTCTCTCTCTCTCTCTTCTACTTCTTTTTTCATTTTTATAACTCACCAGTACTTGAAGAACTAGAGCTTGGTACTGAGAGGTAAGGTAGGTTGCTTGCCTTCCCATCCTACTAGAAGTATGACTCTCCTCCAGAATTTGCTGGGCTAACAAGCCAACTTCTTCAACTTCATCTTTATAGACTGTTATCTCCTCGTGCCATTTCTGTGGAAAAGAAAAATATTAATTTTTATAATATTACAGAAGTGACAAAAATGTGGACAAAAATGAAATAAACTATTATAAGCATGGCATTTTAAACACAGAGCACTTATACCATATTATTTTTGTGCAACAGAAAAGAACACTGAAGTAATGAAGCCCAATCCTAAACACTGATTCAGATTAATGTTACACTACTGGGTGACATACAAGAATATGTGGGTGTGCTTTCTTTGTATATTTATGTTTATGCGTATTCACTTTCCATTCAACTACCAATTACATGTCCTACTCATAAACGTACACACTTAATCTCCTTCCTCACATGGTCATAGATTGTTCAGTTGACTCAGTTATACACAGATGGGTCACAGATCCCCATTTTGTACACACACACATTTACACAACTCATTTTCACATGGAGCCAAATCATTGATAAGCACTGTTTCATGTGTTCTGCACCAGCAACACATAACCAGTCTATCACTAAGCTCCAATCTATCTCTGTATCCCAACTTAAAGTACACAATCAATCCCAGCAAGTACCTCCACAAGGAAAGCCCTTACAGTAAACAAAGGCCGCCACCTCCCTTATATTTATCCTGAACTCAATGGTAGAGCAACTAAGGAGAGCAACTTGGGGATCGGGTGGCACTGTGGTCTAAACCACTGAGTCTCTTGGGCTTGCTGATCGGAAGCTCAGCGGTTCAAATCCACTGAACGGGGTTCGCTCCTGTTGTTCTATCCCAGCTTCTGCCAACCTAGCAGTTCGAAAGCACACCAGTGCAAGTAGATAAATAGTTACCGCTGCAGTGGGAAGGGAAATGGCGTTTCCATGCTCTCTGGTTTCTGTCACAGTGTTTCGTTGTGCCAGAAGCGATTGGTCATGCTGGCCACATGACCCAGAAAGCTATCTCTGGACAAACGCCGGCTCCCTCAACCTGAAGTGAGATGAGCACCACAACCCCATAGTCACCTTTGACTGGACTTAACTGTCCAGGGGTCCTTTACCTTTACTTTTTTACCTAGTAGGCCAGAACAAGCTGAGTATTCTTATTCTAGCCAGGATTCACTAATATGTTCCAGGGTACTTTATTATTTCATCTATTTTTATAATGGTCCACCAGAGAAAGATACACACATCATCCACACATTGCAAGAATACTGGTGATCTGTGTTCAAACTGGAAACATTTGCATTTACATTTAGCCAAGAAATACCAAATAGTTGGCACAGGTAGAAATACAGGTGAAACTCGGAAAATTAGAATATCGTCGAAAAGTGCATTTATTTCAGAAATGCAACTTAAAAGGTGAAACCAATATATGAGATAGATGCATGACAGGCAAAGCAAGATATGTCAAGCCTTTATTTGTTGTAATTGTAATTATTTGTCATTAAGTGGGTCAATTACAAATGGAATGTAATTAATGAAATGTAATAGCGATGTTTATTTTTGTATTATTGTAACTATTTGTTTTATTACTGTGGAACTTCCAAAAGAAAGCATTTGTAAAAATTAAAAGAAAAATAAAAAATAAAAAGTTGCAGTACTGAAATAAATGCACTTTTCGGCGATATTCTAATTTTCCGAGTTTCACCTGTAAATGCCCAACTTTCAGATGTACAAAATTACTTGCTATGTCAGCACCTGGAACAAATTAGTTAGCAAGCTCATTGGCAGGACTGATGCAGATTAGCAGACTGCTCATTCTAAATGTAAATCCAGGCCCATTTTAAATTACCATCATCATATAACTTAATCACCTTCATCTGTTGTAGTTGCATTTCCTTTGTTGCTCTGTCAGACTGCCGCCCATTTCTGATGTTAACTTTCTCCTCCAGAGCTTTGAGCCACTCATCCACCTTCAGAAATTTGTCCTCCATCAGCCTCAGTCTGCTTAGGGTAGTGTTTAGTTGCATCCTGACCTCAGAAAGCTTGTGTTGATAGACAGTCCAGTCTTGACGTACAGACTCCAGTATTCTGTCTTCCAGTTGGGGTATACCCCATGGGATTACTTTTTCCCTGACATGGAGCGCTGCATTAAGCAAGGCCTGTCCCTCAGCACAATGCATCTGTAATTCCTGAAAATGCAGAAAGATTAGCATTAATCATTCCATAATTCCGTACTGGGATTCTGTATTACAGTATAAGCTCCTACATTCAGCTGGCATATACTTGAGACTGCAGAAGTGCATTTCAAAGTTCTCACAAACATCAGTTTACAATGAACAGATTATCATATAAAATTTCATAATATTTGCAACCAACAAACACCATTGCCTGTAATAATGAACTTTGGTGGTTGGATACCTATCAATGTAGAAGCAAAATGGGGGTACCCAAAAATAAAATAGAGATTATAACATACTCCCTATGAATATAGAAGCATATCAGTTTGTAAATAAAAAGAAAAGTATTTTTTTTTAAAAAAAAAAAACTATACTACCACAATCAAACAACCTGATGAGGATCAACAAGCCTCCTTGATGTACAGTGTGTTTTAAGGTGTCAGATGAAAAAGAGAGAGAGCAAACAAGAAAAGGGAAACTTGGGACAAGAACAGTTATGTTCCAGAAAGAACAGAAAATTGACCCGCTCAGGGTTCTGATAAATTTATAGGGATGCATGAGGATAGAGAAGATGCATGCAGTGAGGTTTCAAACTCCCCTCCCCACATTATACAAGGACATTTCAGGAGAAAGGAAGGAAAAGACACACATACACGCTAGCTAGCTAGCAAGCTAGCAATAAGCCCCATACATGGTTGGCAGCCTGCTGCAAACTCGAGCTCTCCAGTGCTGTATATCACAGCAGGGAAAGGCCTCAGTGGGGTGGGAAAGAAGAATTCCCTTTTCCTTCCTCCTCTCGAATGCCCCCCTCCCTCAAACCCTAAACAAGAATACAAGGTTCCAGATTGGCTAACACCCTGAACAGCAGCACTGTTCTTAGGATATGGGGATACACTGCAGAAGTTACATTTTGTGCCACTTGTACTAAATGTTCTTATTAGGACAATAAATATATAAACCTCTACCTGGAGCTTTCCAAGTGTTGCTTCATGTCTCTCTGCATCGCCTTCAAGATGCGACAAGCAGTTGAGTTTGTCCTGTTCTTTTTCTAGCCATGCTTCAAAGGCCTTTAGGTTTATTTGGTACTCTTGATGCAAGCAGACCATTTCTTCAGCTTTAGTTATTGCGTCCTGTTGTTAGAAAAAACTCATTAGTATTGAAGAGAGAAGGCTTCCCTGACACAGACCAAATATGTAGCGTGACCTTCTTCAAACAGATGCCCTCCAAATGTCTTCAATGGCCAATGGTCAGTGAGGATAGTCATTCAAACAAATGAAGGACACCAGTGGTGGAAAGCTTGTGCAATGTATAATAAAATAATAATATCTTATTTCTCTAACTTGCCTGGCTGCTTAAGTGGAAGATTACTTTGGATACTTAGGAAAGATATAACTGGGGAACAGATAAACTAAACACAGCTTTTGCATGTAATCTGATTTACTCATAAATTAACTGGCATCAAAATTCAACAGTAATTCAAGACTATCAATGAAATTAAGCAAATTCCAAAATTCCATGAGCAAAGACACAAGAAAAGCTTTGCACACTTTCTTTAAATAACTACAAGATGAAAAGAAAGGTCATAGAATTGTCAAGAGAAGCAATACCGTTATCCTGTCTTTGAGAAACTGGTATCTCTCTCGAAGGTCTTGAAGTTCAAGCTGAGTTACATAATGTTCAGTCATGCCCATGCCTTTAATTTCAATGGTCTCTAGCAGTGTGCTGTGACTAAACACTTCTTCCTTAAGTAACTGTAAAACAAAAATAGTGTTAACAACCTGATTAGAAATGTTTAGAAACGACACTTGCTTCCATAATTTATCAAATATGAATGAAGTAAGAAGCTGACAAGGAGTATAATAGAGTTATGCAGCAGTTAATTAAGCAATATCAATTAAAAACATGTCTAGTGTAATTAAGTTTTAATTAAGAACACAGGATGTGCATATCCTGAATGTACATGCATAACCAGTGTACACATCAGAGTCTCCCCCCCCCCCAAATAGCAGCCGTCTCACATTAAATAAAAATTGCTTGACACAGTTTAGAAGTACAGTGGTAACTCTGGTTAAGAACTTAATTCGTTCTGGAGGTACGTTCTTAACCTGAAACTGTTCTTAACCTGAAGCACCACTTTAGCTAATGGGGCCTCCTGCTGCCACCGCGCCGCCGGAGCACATTTTATGTTCTCTTCCTGAAGCCCTATTTATGGGTTAGCGGAGTCTGTAACCTGAAGCGTTTGTAACCTGAGGTACCACTGTAGTTTATAATGTGTCATGAGAATGCTACTGCTGTAAGAAGAATGTGGAGTTCTTGGCTGCATGTGTGGATGCTGCTACAATTTTCCTAAGAACGGGCTTTTCACAAACCTTAGATTTGCTGAGTGCAGAATTTTTCTCCCTAAGTTCAGCACACTGCCTTTCTGAAGCATTCATGATTGCTTCTATTTTATCCATCCAGCTAGTAAACTGCCGAACATCATCTTGATAACTTGTCCATTTAGAGAGTGCTCCTTCCAGCTGGCTGAAATGTCAATATATGCACACACATTTAAGAAGTTAAAATAGGCCCATTTATTCATACCGGTATATATTTTCAAACATGGGTATTCAAGAATGAACTAACAACATAATGTATAATATATAGTTTTATAGATATAGCAACTGGACAGTAGGCATTTATTTCGCGAACTGCCCGGAATTTTCTGTGAACTGCCTTGAGACTTCCAGGTATTAACAACAACAACAACAACAACAACAACAGGCATTCTCATTCTGTTCTTCAGCCAAAGTAGGCTTCCAAAGCATCTTACAAATGTCAGTGCCCTAAGACTTATAATCTAAAAGACACAAATGGGAAAGGAATTTGGAGGAAGAGGATGACAGCAAACTCATGCACTGCTTTCAGTTGTGGTAGAAATCTAACATGGACTGTTTGGGTCCAGCTGATTTATAGGCAGGTTCTCATTCTTGTCTTTTTGAAAAGGGGAAAAATATATATGAAGTGGTTATGGAATGCTAGAAATCTTTGCACTCCTATTAAGTCATGTTTCTACTAGCTCTTTATGAAACTAATTAATGAATGAAGGACAAATTATGGTAGGTGTGAAAGTGGAAAGTATGGACTCAGCTTATGAATATAGACTCCACTTGCCCCAAATAGGCCAGTGTTCGAAAGGAACACTCAGGAAATGTCTGTGAGAAAATGGCACGCTGAAAGTTTACAAATTTAATTAAGCATCTATCTAAAGGTTCGTTATTCTGAGGATTTAAAATGCCGTTATGGGTGGTATCCAATAAAGCACTTCTGCTAGTGCAAAGATTTCTGCTTCTGCAGTGGAACTTCCCTTCCCATTCCTCTTCCCGTGTACTCCTAAAATCTGGTCCAGAGAGTTTCACTGCAAAGCCAAAAGTCCTTGTAGAACCACTTCATTTGATACCAACCAGTATGCCCAACTACATATAAGTTCCTTTTCAAAACCCTCACTCCTTCTACCTTTTACATTGGATACAAGCAGACAAAAGGGAAGCCCATGTGTCTTTAAGTGTTCTCAGCTGTTGTTCAATGACTGGCACTCCTTCTACTGAAGTATTTTGCAAAACGGAGTCTCCTCTTGTTAGCACCATTTTCATTTGGATTTCTTTCTCCTGTTTCACCAACAGTAGTCTCTGTAAAACAAAAAGATTCAGTTTCCATCCTTATCAGTATGCTGTACTCCTTCCACAAAATTTAATTGCAAATCACCAAATTTAACTGCAGAATAAAGTGTTCCACAGCACTACCATAGTTTCAGAAAAAAATGTCACAAAGGTAGAAGTACAGCCTATTTTTTTCCATTAGGAAAAAATATAGAGAGTCCCTCCTTGCTGTTTTTAGAACTGAGCCCTCACACTTGTTGCAATCCTACACATAGAGCCAAAATACCTGGTGTATGCAAGCAAGTGCAATTGTGCCAGATGGCCTATTTTTTTTTCAATGAAAAGATGTTTAAGGAGGAAGCAAGTAGAGAATTGGAAGGTGCATTTAACCATTTCCCCACTAGTTTTCTTGGGGAACCCTCATTCACTTACCTCCAGCTTTGCCATTCTACTGTCCAGGGCATTTTTGTCTGCTGTGAGATGGCAGTAAGATTCTAGCATCTGAATTGCATCTGCCATCCAGTCCTGAAGCTCTTTCAGATCATGAGAAAACTGCTGGTGCTCTGCTACAATTCTGTCCATTCTGGATACCTTTTCCTTAAATTCATACAGATGTTAACATTACCAACCATTCAGATAATCTATCATTCCACTAGAGTTGAAAAAAACCAGAAAGGGAAATCTCAGAAAACTAAAGTCAGGATTAGCCACGGGCCAGAAAGTTAGATTGATGAACTGTCCAAATTTCTTTGTCTTCGAGATCCCTGTCTGTTCCAGCTTTGTGTCTTTACATAATGGATGTGTACAGCACTGATCACCATGAATCAAAAAGCCCACAATGTTTATTTCCTTCAAAATAACATGAAAATAACAACTGGTCTTATGTGAAATGTAGTTTTGAGAGTGAGGCATTGTATCCAATGGAACTGAATGGGTTATCCTATCTCATTATTTGAGACTTTAAATGTCTGAAAGGAGATCAGAGTTCTCTACATAATACTTAATATAATCTGTAGACGATTTCCAATCCCCCCTCACTTTCCTTTATTCCTTTGACTTCCTCATATTTTGTTGCCATATTGTAATAGATTAACAGTTTAATAGGAAAACCAAAATAGAGATTTGCAGATAAATGTAGGAACATACACATAGCGTAGCATAGAGAAGGTTGAGAAGTAGAGGGAAATAGGGGAGGGGGGTTAAGGGTATGTATTAATAATTCCATCTTGTTATATTTTTTGTTTAACATTTTGGGGTTGATGTATATGAAGCAATAGGAGTTAATTATGGTTTAAGCATCTTTATTTACCGATTTATTTACAGTATTCATGTTTATTTATGCATATGAAAAGATGAATTGGGAGATTTGGTTTTTGTTATTTTTGTTGTACTGTATATGATTTATTTTATTTTCTGTTACCTTTATCTTTTTCTTTCTTTCTGTTATTTACCTTTGTTAAATAAAGAAATAAAGTTTATTTGATTATTTTTTTTTAAAAAGGAACTGAATGGGTGTTCACCATGTCATGAGACACCCATTCAATTCCATTGGATACGATGCCCCACAAACTAAAACAGCGACAGTCTCTAAAAAAAACCCACTAGCTCCCCCCCCATGTAATTATTTGTGGTGTTAAGTGGACCTGTTTCAATTTTCCTTAAATGCACTACTGTTGGGTGTGATGGTTTCTCCTTCAACAACCTTTTGGCAATATCCTACACTGGATGAAACACTATACCAGTTGCAGAACAGCATTGGCCTGACTATGTCTTCTTGTATCAACTTATATGCTTTATACTACTATTTCTGCCAGCTCTTTTAAGTATTGCTGAGCATTTTTTTATCAGTATCTCTGCTAACATCACCAGCTCACAAGGACATAAGCGACTGCATACAAAGAGAATGGTTTACTTCAGGACACCAGCTTTCATTTTTTTGTTAGAAGCGTTGCATAAAAGCACACAGGGTGAAAGTGCATTACCTTTGTTACATTGCTCAGAGCAAGATATTGAGAAGATAGCTGAGATACTCTGTGCATGAAGCTTTTGCTGGCAGCTTGTTCTTCCCAAAGCTGCTGAGCTTTTTCTTTTAGCCTGTCGAGCTGAGGTTCATGGCACCTTATTTCCTCAAGGACAGACTGTAAAGCATAAGCATGTTTCTGTTAAGTGTGGGTGCAAAAAAGCAAACCACAAAGAAGGCAAGCAGCAAGGAAATTAAAAGGATCGCCATCTGCAAAGATCTGTTATGAGACATAGACATAAAGGACCGTTCCAGATGATCAGTTCATAGATGTGAAAATGTTACCTATTTATTCTCTGTGTGTGTTCATGTGGGGAGAATCTCTCCACAATGTAGTGCCTCTGTTGCTCAGTAATTGAACCCCAATATTCTGTCAGTGGGGAGGTGCATTAATGCCCCCCCCCCACTCCTCACTACCACCTCAATGTGGTTGCACGTGTCACTGACACCTTCAGAATAATGTGCCAATCCAAACTTAATGAGTGGGAGGAAAATCCTGCATAAGCCAAAGGTTCCTGGGTCTAAAGCTCAACTTTGTTTGGCTATTTGTTTGTTTGTTAATGTGCTGAACTCGAGCATTTTCTTGCCCCTACTATATTTTGTGAACTTTTACACATCCACGTATCCTACATTGGAAGGATAATGTGACCCTCTCCGCAGCACACCTCTCTATCTTCAATCTAGAAGTGTATAATAAAGCAGGGCTAAATATCATCCCGTTAGTAGAATATTTTACACGGAATTAGTATTTTTCAGACTATCCTATAAAGGATAAAATGCTATTAGGCTATACCTTGAACTGATAATCTGAATCAGCCTATGTTTAAGATAAGGCAACAAAGCACGACATCAAGACCTACTGTAACCACAAACATGCATAGACACGGAAGGCCTGAAGCCCATATATCATCATCACCTGTAGTTTCTGCTGTTCTCTCCTTTTAGCTGGGAGGTCATGCAGCCGATTGCTGCTATCATGCACCATCATCTTGGTTTCATTTAGCCAGTCTTGAAGAGGTTCAGCACTGGTTTCAAAGTCTTTCATCTGGATCTTTAGGTTCTAGGAAAATATGGGGGGAAAGCTTGGCCTTACAACACATTTAATGCAATATTTAATGCAACACAGACAAGATAAAGTACTGTTGGGGAATGACTCTTCTGACATTCAAACTATTTTGCATGTTTCCCAAAGGATCAGCCACATTCAGTTTGGGGCTATTAAAGTTAGCACTGCCATTGAGTGCTCAGGTGGTATGAAGCATTTTTCACCAGCTTAGGCTGGTGCACCAACTGCAAACCCTGAAGCTAATTAAAAATATGAGGGCTAGACTGCTGACTGGGCATATGAAACACATCCTGCCAGTCTTAAAATGGACTCCCAGTCCATTTCCAAACACATTTCAAAGTTTTGGTGTTGAAACCTTAAAGTCCCAAGGGCATAGCTGTCAAGTTCTCCCTTTTTTTTTTAAAGGGAAATTCCCTTATGCTGAATAGGCTTCCTCACGAGAAAAGGGAAAACTTGACAGCTATGGATCTGGGTATCATACAGATCACATTGTTCTGTATGAAGCTGCCTCAGAGACTTTCCTCTAGCATTTTTTAAAAAAATTATGTATATCCCACCAACTTGGATTTAAAAGTAATGCATACTTGCTTTGACTGGGTTCATCTCCGTACTTCCAATATTTTGTGGGAGGAATTCAAGTGCAAATGGTGCAACTGAAGTGAATTAAACCACTCTGTCACACTAGAACAGGATTTGTTGTTCTAGTGCAGGCATCCCCAAACTTCAGCCCTCCAGATGTTTTGGACTACAATTCCCATCATCCCTGACCACTGGTCCTGTTAGCTAGGGATCATGGGAGTTGTAGGCCAAAACATCTGGAGGGCTGCAGTTTGGGGATGCCTGCACTAGAACAACAAATCCACTAAAAGGGGGGGGGGTTATTAAGAAAAATGTTGGGGAAAGACACAGAAAAGTCTGGGATGAACTGATGAGCAGGAAGATACCTGAACACCACAAATAACTTAGGATAAATGTTCATTGTCAGAAAATGTCCCTACAAACAACTCAGAATGAATGTTCAATAAAGACCAGGCACAGTCTAACTTGCACATATGCTTTGTTCAAGCAGAGCAGGATGATCAATCAATGAACAGGTTGTCTGGAGGCGCCCTTGAAATCATATGTAGTACTCAACAGTGGATAGCTAAACTCCTCTATAAATACCAAAGCAATTCACAACAGTAAGTTACACAAATAAGAAAAGCTTCATGATAAAATATAGCAGTACATTAAAACATCAGTAGTTCTAGTCAGCATAGCATTAAGCATGACTATCCTTAAAAGGGAAATAGAAGACTCATGTTTCTAATTAATCTGCTTATTTGCATTTGGTCACAATTACCTCCAAAGAAGTTTCCTTCTGGTGCAGGGTGGAGATAAATTTTTTCCAGTCTTCCTTAGCTGTAGCAACTTTAACTTGGATAGATTTAGCTTTTTCTTTTGGCAAAATAGAACTTAATAATTCTCCTTTGGACACTACCATGTTTAATTTATGTTGGCCTTTTTCAGTTTCAGATAAGAATTCCTAAATCAAAAGATGGTCTTATATAATTATACAGCTTGCAATAAACAAACATGAATATAGCCTTATTCAAACAAATAAAAAAGGCAAGAGCCTGATTGCCCATGTTCTAATTAATTAATAATGAAGGATTTTTTTTCTTTTTTTGCTAAACAGGCAAACTACTCTTCACTAACTTATAACTTTATCTTCAATTTGCTTCAGCTGTCTGCCATAAAGTTCCCTTTGATCTTGATTTCCCTAATGTGAAATTGTCCTCTGGAAATCAACAGGAAAAATATCTTCCATTTCAGATGCCTTGGGTTGCATTTTGTTTTTGACAAACAAATGACCTTTTATTTAGATATATACTAATGAAACTTGAAGCTCATATTATCCCAAGAGTTCTGGCAGACAATACTAAGTAAGAACCAAGTGTAATTTCAGGTTCCACTACATTCTCCGCTTTATCAGTTGTATGCAAGTTTTACAAACATACTGCAAACCCCAAAGGATATATAATACTATTCTTCTATTACTGTGTTTTTAATTATGCAGGATTATTAGCAAAATCTGCAATTGGAGTATATGTATAGATTGCTTAAACACACACATGCCATTTAGTATTCATTGTATTCATGAATACACCTCTCTCTCTCTCTCTCTCTCTCTCTCTCTCACACACACACACACACACACAGCGTTACCCACATCTTATAAATTAACCTTTAAAAAAAGGTTTCCTGTGGGATAGTACATTTCTTTTACAACTGTGTTTAAGCACTGTTAAAAATTAACTTTATGCTAAGACCCCCAGAGCAGGTTATGGTTTCAGTTCCACATTCCTTTGATACAAATGCAACAGGCAAAATTATTCAGGAATAGAATGTTGTTTAAGTAGATTTTATTCATGTTTTTGGAAATGCTGGATCAGCTTAGTAGAAATTACCTGTATTTTCTGGATATTGGCTGCAGCTTCGCTGACATTTTGAGGCACATCAAAACATTTGGCAGTAGTGATTTTTGAATTGACCAGCCATTGTTGGAAGTCTCTGAATACTGTCCTGAATCTCTGCTGCAAGGCTTGCTCTTTACTTTGGCAACCCTTCGAAGCTTGTAGACAAAGACTTCAGAGTCCCATGTTAGTCAAATGAAAATGTAGATTGGGATTATGTTAGACAAAACGAGGGAGATGTTTCATCCAGTACAATACAATACACCAGATTAACATTAAAATGTGTTACACAACAACATACTGTGTTGTAGTGTAGTGTGAGTAGTAGCAAAACATAAATAACATCTGCATTGAATCTGTTATCTGTAAGTGAGGAATGATTTAATTCTTAATGCTTTGGCAAGATTTTCATTAAAAAGCTAACATTCAAATAACAACGTCATGGTTAAGTCACAGAACACAGACATGCACAGATTTTTGGTTGTTTGTTCTATAAAGTGAGACTCACCTGTTATATTCCTTAATTAACTGTGATACCTTTGCAGAATAGGTACTCAAATCTTTGGAAAACCGACAAAGGTCATTCAACTGCATTTTGATATCATCATTCATATGTTCTGCCTTGGTTAGGGCACTCAATGTTTCCTAGTTGAAACAAAACAATACTAGTAAAATATATGCATTTGCCTACAGGGAATTATGCATTTGCCAACTGGGACCCAGGTGGCGCTGTGGTTAAACCACTGAGCCTAGGGCTTGCTGATCAGAAGGTTGGCGGTTCGAATCCCTGTGACGGAGTGAGCTCCCGTTGCTTGGTCCCAGCTCCTGCCAACCTAGCAGTTCGAAAGCACGTCAAAATGCAAGTACAGTAGATAAATAGGAACCGCTACAGCGGGAAGGTAAACGGCGTTTCCATGTGCTGCTCTGGTTTGCCAGAAGCGGCTTTGTCATGCTGGCCACATGACCTGGAAGCTATACGCCGGCTCCCTCGGCCAATAATGCGAGATGAGCGTGCAACCCCAGAGTCGGTCACGACTGGACCTAATGGTCAGGGGTCCCTTTACCTTTACCTTTACAGGGAATTATAATTGTGTGGCACTCTCCCTTCTTTGTGAATACATTGACCTGATCAAAAGTCAAAGTGGGATATGTATGGATTTCATGCACCCACAAACAGCTGCTGTGCTCTCCATTTGCTCCTCCCTTTACAATAGATAGGGAAACAAACCAGGAAGTTGTACCTAACTAGAGCTTCCTGTTACATGCACACCAGGAACTATGGTTAGACCTCCAAATCAGCAAGATTCCAAAGCCAACAACAACCATGGCTTGGATCCAGACTTCAGGAGTGATCATCAAACAACTTATAAAACTGAGTAATTTTTTTGTTCCTACTATGAGAGGGCTTAGTGCAAGATCTGAAATGCTGCTGTGGAGTTTGATGTATGAAAGCAACAGCTCTGACTTTTACAAATACTGGAGGGAAAAAACATACTTGTGGCTGGTGGGTGAGTGCAGGACCCATGCATGGTGTGTGTGTGTGTGTGTGTGTGTGTGTGTGTGTGTGTGTGTGTAAAACCTGATTGAATCATTCAAGAGGAGAGGCGCAAATTTTGTAAGCTGCTTTGAGAGCATTTGGGGGCTATATAGTGGGATGTAAGTATTCTAAACTAATTAACTTTTGACACTTTCTCCTTCTTCATGAAGCCAATTGCATTCTCCAAAAGTTTGTTCCAGCTGGTTGGGCAAATCTTTAAAGCGGTGTGTTGCATCCAGAGGGAAAGGGCGAATTAGCCAAAATTGCCTTCTTTTTCTTCCCACCATGCACTGGTTAAAAAACCTTCAATGGACAGAAGGAGCCCTTCCATTCATGGATGGTTAAGTTTGGATTCAAGTTCAAATTAAAATATGGATTTCTCCTATCATGATGAAACCTCTTGGTCCAAAATTGTAAATACCAGCAGGAAATTTAGTGAAAAACACTTAACCCAAGGCCAGCAGGACTACTGGTTACCTAAACCCCTTGAAACAAATTAGTTCCAAGATAGTGAAATGATAATCACTTCCTGCACACATCCTGCTGAGAAAGTTAAAACAGAAAACAGTACTCAAAAGCTTCTGCGACCTATTTCTGCCTCTGCTCAGAGGCCCCGTTCCAGTGCCACAAGGACTAATGAAATGCAACACGTGTGCATGCAGAAAGCCATGAAATCACTATACACAGTTTCCACACAAAAAACAACCCTTCTACAGTTTGCTGTGTAGAAGGGTTTAGTGCTTGGTTTTAGTGCTTTCAAAGTTAACTTACATGATTTAGTTCTAAAAGTGCATTCCAAAGTTTCCAGTTTAGCAACGATTTATGCATTTTACACTCTCTATGTACAAGCGGCTCCCCTCCCCCCCCCCCCGCCCAGGGTTTTGCAGCAGAAAAAGAAAAGAGCAGAAAGAGCTAAAACGGAAACAAAATGGTTTTACCTTTTCTCGGTGCCAGCATTCCACCAGCTCTTTGTCTGTCTGCTTACTATCCAGAGGGGTCAGCGTTTCAGACCAGGTTGCAAGGAATGTGCTGAAGTGCTGCAGGGCCTCTTCCAGATGAGAAGCTTGCATGGTGAATTCCTGCTCTGACAGGGCCATCTGACTGTCCAGCTCTTGCAAGCTGTTTCGGGTTTGGAATGCATTCTCTTCCCACTGCTTCCAGTCGGAGTGAAGGGCCTGCATTTCGGCGTCTATGTGCTTGCACCCCTGAACAGTTGTGTTCTTTTTCACCGCTGGAGCCAGCGTCTGAACTCTGTTTAGGCGGCCCTCACCAGTCTGTCTGGAATCTATCAGCTCCTGCAATGGAATATCGCCATGGCAACTGAAATGGCTGTGATCCACTTCAGCTGGATAACGGCATGCTTACTACAAAAACGACACACAACATTCTGCAAAGGAGCTACACTGACTGCTCCATGTTCACAAGCAGTTTCACCAAAAATATATATTTTCCGAACAGTGCCGAGCCTGTGCTAAAATGTAAGTGAAAGTTTAAAACAACAAAGGGGGGGGGAGCTGTGCACGAAGTCGCAACATTAGCACCAAGTTACAGAGTTTCAGAATCTGAAGCCATCATATTTTCCTAGCAAACGAAGTTCGGATTGATTAAAATTAACATGGCATGTCGTCTATTTTATATGATACAGATTGTTGTATATTCTGGACAGTCTTGAACTGAGCTGTAAGGTCAGACGCAGCAATTGGAAATATAGAAACATTCTAGGAGAAAAAGCACCCACAACTGGTGTTTTGTTTTGGGTATGATAACTTAGGGATGGTGTTATCCTCAAATTACCAAGTGACCATTTGCCATGTGGTATATGTATTTGTTCCGTTATTTCACGATTTCTGATTCTTCAAATTCTTGTTATTGCAGTTGTACCTCGGAAGTCAAACAGAATCCGTTCTGTAAGTCTGTTTGACTTCTGAAACATTCGACTTCCAAAGCGCAACGTCTGATTGGCTGCAGGAAGCTCCTGCAGCCAATTGGAAGCTGCGGAAGCCCTGTTGAACATTCAGCTTCCAAAAGAACGTTTGAAAACCGGAACACTCACTTCTGGTTTTTGATCTTTCGGGAGCTGGAATGTTTGACTTCCAAGACATTTGGGATCCGAGGTACAATTGTATTAACTAAGCTTATATGGCCAGTCATCAGCATACAATCCCTGACTGATTTACAGGGCAAAGAATAAAATACATTATTACAAATACAAAGTAACAGTTCAAAATACCAACAACAAAAAACACAGCATAAAACGTTAATGTTTTAGCATACAGAAATACAGTCAGCTAGCAGCTCAATAAATAAAACACAGCTTACACAATGAGAAGCCAAATATTTGTTTGTTTAAAATGTTACCTGTTTAAAAGAATTGGATATACTGTATAAAAAAAGCCTTCACCTACTTATGCTGTGTATATTTTGATTTATTTTAAATAGCTGCAGTTCAGCAGTAGAGCTCTTAACATAATCTGAAGTATCAGGTAAGCTCTCAGCTGAATTTGTAATATATAATGTAAGAAATAGTGTGTTCTTTTCTTAATGCTTATTATACCATGTCTTGATTGATATTTGCTAGAGTTAATAAGTTGATAAGCTACTGCAGTAGTTTCTCACATTAATTTTGGCCAGTTTTTTCTGTATGGCAGATGAATCCCCTGACGCATCTGACCAGCGGTGAAGCTCTTCTTTAGCGGAATTAAGCCAGTCGGTAAATTCATGAACTGCATCGAGGTATAGTAGATGGTCCTTAACAATATCTTCCACTCTTTTCATTTTTTCCTATAAGTGAAAAGGAGATTTTGTTGAATGCAGTGTTTACAATTCAATGAGTTAGTTCTGCCAGAGGACCTATATTTGTCTAGTTTCTACCCAAGAAAACAGACCTCAGTGACATCTCACCCCTCTACCTCCTGGAAAGCCTCAGTGATGGTGGGGATGGGAAGTGCCCCTGCCCTGCCGAACTATTGGTTTGAACCCAGAAAAGCTGTGGTTAAGTCTTAATTATGATTTAGGCAAACAAGTCATCTTCAAACCATGGTTTATGATCCTATTTGTTTTCTTAATTAACTATCAGAATTAACCACAGTGCTGGGTGTGGGCATACTACCAAACAATGCTTGACTGAAAATGAATGTGAAAGCTTCCAATCTTTCAATCTTCCAATCTTTCCAATCTAACCCTTGCAGTTGTGCCAGAATAAGAGAGGAGAGGAGGACACACAAGCATGGACTTGTGCATATAATAATAAACCACAGTTTAGTTTTATACTAGAACTGAATCAGATCACTGTGAGTATAAATTATGTGAATGCTGGCAATGTATATTGTTTCAATAATATGGTTCTCTATAGTGGTAGAGTATGACTAGCCCTCAAGATGTTGTTGTACTCTAATTCTCAGCAGTCCCAGTCAATATGGTTAATAGGGATGGTGGGAGTTGTAGTCCAATTTTTTTTTAGAAGGCACCACACTGGCTACCCCAATACAGGGCCTCTTTGCTCTAGCTACACACATGATGAAATATTCTTGTAACTGCAGCATTATGCTTTAGTCCAAAGGAATATACATGATGAGTCACACATATCTTATGACTGAATCGTTCCCTTGCATCCCAAGATAGCAGAGCTGTTTGATTCTTTCAGGATTTCCTTATCCAATAAGCAATGTCAGATAATGGAACATATTTACTCCTGGAACTCACTGCAGTGAACTCTTGCTTGAAGCCACAGAACAGACAAGATAAACATCTACTTAATTTTTTTGTTTGTTTGCTTTCTTGAGTATTGAATTGCAAAAACTCTATGTTTTCCCAGTTACAAAATATTTATTCTCTACTATATTTCCAATAACTTTCTGTCAATATTTGCCTGTCCTTTCATGATAAATAGAACCAATTGTATTGGAATAATCCAGACTCAAATCTTAATTCCTCCTGAGTTCTCTGACAGGTTTTAAGCATCTCATGCTACTGTATAAGGTCAGCATAGTGCAAACTTGATGCCTGTCCCTTTCACTCTCCTTCTCGGTGTGTTGCAGTAACTCAGTTGGATGGAAGTTAGATCAGTGGCACAGCTGCAACATGGTGTCCCCTGCTGATGCTGCTCAGCTACTCCAAAGAATTTAAAAACATTTAAGCACAGCGCCTTGGATTAATATACTTCTATCTATATGGCATCATACATCATATTTACCTTGACTACCGTTGCAATGTCACTGAACTGGATTTTTAGCTCCTCTTGAGTAGCTTCTATGAAAGAATCATCCTCTGTTTTCTCGTACAGTTCTCTGGCTTTATCCATGAGCTGGTGCAAGTCTTTAGAATGGTTTTCCACTTCCGCAACAATAGTCTGGAAATGGTCCAGCAGGGAGAATTTCTCTTTCAGGCCATTCTGAGGCTCCAAAGGCTGCTCCACTTTGTGGTCTACCGACTCCAGCCACTGGTCTAGCTGACTTTTCCTCTCCAGATATTCATCCCACTGATGAATCACAGACTCAAGCAAGCTTGCAGTAAAGAAATACACAGCGTATTTAAAATCTTACACCATTTAAGAGAATGAACTAGATTTAGGGCTGCTGTAAAACACCTCCAGCCAATTCAGCCCCCACCTCCCAAAATCACAGGTGGCAACTGGGAAAGGAAATTTTGTTATTATTGAGGAGTGAGGGGGAAATAATCAAAATGATTTGGGGGAGGAGAAGGTTACATGTCTCTTACTTAACCTTTTTCATGAACAGTAGTTTGTTTCCTTCTCATACAACCCCCTTCTTATTCTTGAAAAGGACATGTTTTACACAGAAGACTGGCCAGTAGCCATCACTGCCATGCCTCAAAGGCACTCTGCTCAGAACTGGCTAGTTGGTTTTGGCTGGCCCTTCTCTCCCATAGCAGCCTGCCAGGCTCCCATTCCTCAATGTTCTGGAGGGCCTCATTGACCTTCCAGAGGCACTTTGTCAGGGTGCAGGCAGATGCAAGATCAAGGAGGGGACCAGAAACTTTTCCTGCATGAACTTCCTTCCTTTCACTTACCTTAGAATCCAAACCAATGCAAACCAGTCCTAAGCGAATTAATGAATCAATCACCAAGTAAGATGACCTCTCAGTGAAGAAAATTACCAAACAATGATGATGTATACAGTATGTAGAAACAGAAATAACTTACCTTTGACAGCTCAGTGAGGTATTGATAATGCTGCTCCAGAGATCTTTTAATGTTTTCAGTTGGGTCTGTATTGCTTTCTGCCCTTCCTCATTGCTACTTTTAAGGGCTTGTTCACCTTTGCCAATGGCCATATTTAACTTGACCTCTCCCTCACCTTTCATTAAAAGGATCTCCTAGGAAGCAAAAGAACTGTAAAGCTTCAATAGTTTACCCACAAGAAGAATGCCACCCATCATGTTTTGAAACCAAGGCTGTATCATATGTGACATTAGAAAGGATTACCTGCGTAGTTTTTTTCAATGGACAATACTGAATTCTAGATTCCTCTTAGCAACCCCTTACAGGATTATTATAGAATTACAATAATAGTTCAGCCTGATCTAGCTTTTAAACTGTTGTCATAACTAGCACTAAAGATGAAAGAATATATTGGGTACCCTTGGCCAGTAAGCCACAGAAACAAATGGATATGTTCTCCTTTTGAAAGCAAGGGGAATTTTGTCTCTTAGAGTGGAGGAGTAATTCTGATTACCATTTGACCTGCTTGAGGGATGGTGAAGGTAATGATGCTTTTGTTGCCTGTTACTACTCATGGTGGATCCTTTTAAAAAAAAACACTGTGGCTGTTATTTTAGTCTTTAATTTTAGAGTTCACTTCGTGGTCACTTGTGTTTTGATTTAACAGCTGAATATTATTCTCTTCAAAAGTGACACAAGGTTACAAGTGAGGAAATAAGGACAATCCTGTATTTTCAGTAACCCATTTTTGTCTTTGATCTCTGTTAACTAGAGCTAGCCAACCTAGCAGTTCTAAAGCACTTCAAAGTGCGAGTAGATAAATTGGTACCGCTACAGCGGGAAGGTAAACGGCATTTCCGTGCGGTGCTCTGGTTCACCAGAAGTGGCTTAGTCATGCTGGCCACATGACCTGGAAGCTGTACGCCGGCTCCCTCAGCCAATAATGCGAGATGAGCACCGCAACTCCAGAGTCGGTCACGACTGGACCTAATGGTCAGGGGTCCCTTTACCTAACTAGAGCTTGCGTTTTATCTGGATTTAGGAAGTGTATGAGGATAAGCATTTGAAACCTTTGCCAACCTGGGTGCCTCACATGCTTTGGACTACAACTCCCATCAGCCCCCACCAACACAAGTGCTGGCAATTGTCACAAAAACATCTGGAGGGTACCCACAAATAATAATAATAATAATAATAATAATAATAATAATAATAATAATATATTTATACCCCGCCCATCTGGCTGGGTTTCCCCAGCCACTCTGGGCGGCTTCCAACAGAAATATTAGAATACACTAATTTCTTAAAGATTAAAAGCTTCCCTAAACAGGGCTGCCTTCAGATGTTCTCTAAAAGTCTGGTAGTTATTTTTCTCTTTGACATCTGGTGAGAGGGCGTTCCACAGGGCGGGTGCCACTACCGAGAAGGCCCTCTGCCTGGTTCCCTGTAACTTGGCATCTCACAGCGAGGGAACTGCCAGAAGGCCCTCGACGCTGGACCTCAGTGCCCGTGCAGAGCGATGGAGGTGGAGACACTCCTTCAGGTGTACTGGACCGAGGCCGTTTAGCAAACAGTTCTGATACAAACAGTTCCGTGATTTTGATACTTCACCTGAATTTGCACAAGGCGTTTCTCCAACACGACTTTGCTCCCAATGGTGCCCTCTGCAGAGGCCAGCTTTTCTTGCACATCTTTCACCCAGGTCCACATACCCTGCAGAGCTTCTTCTAATGCTTGGTGTTCCTGGAGAGCCACCTGAGAGGTCTTCAGCTTTTCCTTCACTGCCTTGATTAGGTTATGGTAACCAGAGAAATGCTGAGAAGCCAGGCGGACCTCCTTCCCAGTGCTATATCCTTTCTCATTTAAAACCTGTGACTTCTGGGTCAGTTTATCAAAGGATTCTCTAAACAAAAATGGAGAAGAAAGCTTATGGAGTTACACATATCGCTGTGTAGATAAGAGTATAACAATGAAAAACTATGGACAATGTTCATTATTGCAATATAGTTCCAATATGAATGGTAAAAGACTCACATAAGGATACATGGACAAAACTGTTATCATAATATAATAGTGGGCCTCATAGTCACATGCTAAACTGAATCCTTAGTCCTTAATAAGAATGTGGTTGTTAAGGGGACTGAAACTTGCTAGATTGTTGATGTACTTATGTGCCACAACTCACTTATGGCAACGGAACAAAACCTGTATGGTGGATGAGAAACGGTTCCCTGAACCTATTGCAAACTTCCCTTAACTACTAAGCTATCTTGAATAAAAAAGTTCAGCACTAGACCCATATGCATATCTCACTTGTTTCTTGATTTCGGTACATTTTTTATTTGTCACTGTGCTGAAAAAAATACACATTAAGCAAACTGTTTAGGATTGTAACAAAATAAGGCATTATTATATAATAGAGCAGGCAAGAATATGGGATATTTAGGTAAAGTTGGTTTTGTACCTGGCTACCAGCAGCTCTTCTAGGAATCCTTCCACTTTCTGCACCTCATTTTTCTTATCAGAAATATTCTGTTTGCTCTCACCCAAAGCTTCTGTGCTTATCCTTTCCTCCATTTCATGGAGCCACAAATTCCAGCTCTTGCACAGATCCTCAAAGCTGTGAACAAAACAAAAAAAGAAGTGTCGTGGAAATTTGTCCCCAAAATGCGCTTCCCTGTTAGAGGGACAGGCGCGGCTTGGAAGCTCCGGGATTGCGCTTGGTTCGCCTCCGCCGGGAAAATGACAGAGACCACGCGTTGCTGTCAGTGAAAACAAACAGATCCCTTTATTGAAAAAAATGCAGAAAACTACAGCTGTAGGGTCCCTGCCTCTGGAAAAAAGGAAGGACCCCCGGGAAATGGTGAAGTCCCCCTATATACCCTTCTGTTCATGCATGGAATTCTCTGGACTGGGAGGGAGGGGGAGACAAGGGCGACGGGTGGGAGATCGGATTAGCTAGGTGCGGAGATGACTTTTCTTTTCAGATGGAGAGATGTCAATCTCTCTTCTCCTGTCGTTGATGGCACTCCCCTTTGTTTCGACAGGTGGGCAATCTTTCGAGATGGGCGCAGGAGTGGAGCGATTTCCTGACGATTTCCATGAGGTGATTTTCATCCGGCAGGTGTTTTCCTCGAGGCCGCGGGAAGATGGACTATGGCATGTTTAATTTGAATAAAGTTGTCAAGCTAATCCTTCTATTGTCCGTGTCTTCCTTCGTTGGGTATGGGACGGTGATGGGGAGATTTCAGGGGGGCTTGGGGTCAGAGAAGGGTTGCACAGAAAATAAGTATGGAAACATTTCTAATACATCCTGACGTATACAGTTCTAAAATATGAAACAGTGATTTTTTCTAATACAGAGAGATACTAACAACCCTATTTTCTAATACAGAGGAACACTAGTTTAATTAATCAAGAGTAATATGGAGGTTGTGGTTAGGTTCTTAGGCATGTAGGGAGGGACGCCTTTCAAGGGATATAAGGGGTTTCTCACATTTAAGGCACATTAGGCCAGCAGGCATGTAATCACAAGAAGCAAGCATATAATCACGAGAAGGTAAAAGTTCATAGCAAGTTTGTATAAGGTTTGTATAAAATGGTAAGGTTGTATAAAGATGGGCTGCGTTACTTGGTGGAGTTTAGAAAGTGTCACTTTGAATTTGGGTTTCTCTCCCCCCCCTTCTGATTGTCAATAACTGGGTGGTTGGCTGGTATTTTGGAGGAAGGGGTTCAGGTGGTCCCCGGCTGGCTGCGGGTTCCAGGGTGGGCTGATTGTTGGCTGTCCCCCAGTGTTGGGCATGGGGTGGGTTCGATTGAAACGTCCCGGGCAATCCCGTCGGAAATGGCCTTCTTTCAGACACCCATAACAGACTATAGGGGAGCCCTGACGGGTATGTTCCCTGGCTTGCCCCCCTGCCGGTGCTTGTTGGTGGTAGGGGTGGCTGGCTTGAGTCCGTTGGTGGGTGCTCACTGGGACCGGGGATGATTTATACGATTGCTGTGGGCTATAGGGCAGAGGTTGGTATGGTGCTCTGAGTGCGAGAGCCAAAATGCGGGCATTTTCCTCTCTTTCGCGTTTCTCCTCCTTCTTTTTCCTCTCGTCTCGACCTTCATACACTGTCTTAGCTATGGACAAGATTTCGCTGATGGGCTTTCCCTCGTATCCCAATTGGAAATCGAGGACCTTCTTGATATCAGGCTGGCATTGGGTTTTGAAGAAGCTTCTAACGATGACTTGATTATCTTCGGTGGTGGGGTCAATTCCTCCCCAGGTTCTAAAAGCGGCCAACAGTCGGGTGTAGAAGGCGGAAGGGCTTTCGTCTGGCCCTTGGGTCACTGATTGTATTTTAGTCCAATTGGTGCCCTTCTTCCCTGCCAGTTTTATGCCTTCTAGGATAGCCTTGCGGAACATTTTTAGGCTCCAGATTCCCTCTTCCTTGTTATAGTCCCAGTCAGGTTCGGTCAGGATGCATGCTGAGGTTAAACCGACTGCCCCTGCAGGTCTCCTTGGAAGGGTTTGGAAGCCTTCCCTCTCGATCGCTTCCCTTGCTTTAGCGAAGATGTCTTCTCTCTCTGCGTCGTTGAAGAGGGTGTGTATGAGTGTGTGGACGTCGGCCCACGTCGGGTTGTGCGTGGAGAAAATGGCCGAAATTTGTCGATAGCAGAGGTCGGGGTCGTCCTTTAGGGTTCTCATGTGGTTGGCCCAGTTCATGAGGTCTGACGTTGAAAACGGGATGTGGGCATAAGCGTAGGTAGGTGGCTGCCCAGCGGCGACTGGCGCGAGGGGAATAGATCTGAGGGGGAATTGGCCCTTCTCTTTTGCAGCGTCTGTGGTCTGGTCGCCTTCCCCTTCCTTCTCCTTAGGCTGTGTCCGTGGCGCTTTAGTTACTGCATCCAAGATATCAACAAATTTGAAAAGGAGTCTCTCGTCTATGCTATGGCTCCGGGTTCGAGATGCAACCGGGCTTGCAGCAGGCGGGATGGAAGTGGCTGCGGCTTGGGTGCTTTGAGGACCATCGCTGGCTGTGGCGTCGACATTGGGTACCTGGAGAGTCGTAGCGGGCGGCTGCGGTGTTGGCGCTGGCAACTGCGGAGCTGGAACAGACACTGGAGCAGGAGCGGGTACTGAAGCAGGAGCGGGTACTGAGACAGGATGCTGAAAGGCTGGGACAGGCACTGGAGCAGGAGCGGGTACTGAAGCAGGAGCGGGTACTGAGACAGGATGCTGAAAGGCTGGGACAGGCACTGGAGCAGGAGCGGGTACTGAAGCAGGAGCGGGTACTGAGGCAGGATGCTGGAAGGCTGGAACAGGCACTGACGCAGAAACGGCTACTGAAGCAGGAGCGGGTACTGAGGCAGGAGGCTGAAAGGCTGGAACAGGCACTGGAGCAGGAGCGGGTACTGAAGCAGGAGCGGGTACTGAGGCAGGATGCTGGAAGGCTGGAACAGGCACTGGCGCAGGAACGGCTACTGAAGCAGGAGCGGGTACTGAGGCAGGAGGCTGAAAGGCTGGAACAGGCACTGGCGCAGGAACGGCTACTGAAGCAGGAGCGGGTACTGAGGCAGGAGGCTGAAAGGCTGGAACAGGCACTGGCGCAGGAACGGCTACTGAAGCAGGAGCGGGTACTGAGGCAGGAGGCTGAAAGGCTGGAACAGGCACTGGAGCAGGAGCGGGTACTGAAGCAGGAGCGGGTACTGAGGCAGGATGCTGGAAGGCTGGAACAGGCACTGGCGCAGGAACGGCTACTGAAGCAGGAGCGGGTACTGAGGCAGGAGGCTGAAAGGCTGGAACAGGCACTGGCGCAGGAACGGGCACTGAGGCAGGAGCGGGCACCGAAGCTGGAGCAGGCACTGAAGCTGGCTCTGCTGGGGGTGACGGGGGCAATCCCACGGGGGCCCTCTGTGCTAGGGAGGCTATCTCGCAGGGTTCTTCTAACATAGCTTCTTGGTATGGCGGGGGCCCCTTCAGTGGGGTGACGATAGGCATTTGTCGGGGTGCTGTGCTGTCACCCTTCAGCTTCTTTCGGGCGCTCTCAAAGATATCAAGGTACCTAATCTGGAGGGGGTACTGGTCTTCTAGGGCGACACGCAACGCGGCCAGTCGTTGCAGATTAAAGGATCCCTCCCTTATCCATCGCAGTTCTGCGGGCTGCCTTGCAGTAATTTTCACCCAATCTTTTGTGCAGAGTTTCATCAACTTGGTTTGCGATATTCCCTTCCCGTCTGAAAGGACGTCCCAGTGGCTGAGGACGTATTTCAGCGGGCTGTCAGTGTTCAGGCGAGAAGTAAGCTCCGGCGGAGCTTCCTTCTCCCCTGAAGCCTGCAGCGATGTCCCTTTGGACAAGGGTGCACCCATTTTTTTTTTTATTATTTTTTTGCCCTGGTCAGTCTCCGAAGGGGCACTTGCGCAAGTTCTAGCCCTGGGCGGTCTCCGACGGGGCCTTGGGGTCTCTCGGGGTTCACGGGACTCCTGGGGAACCTGGGGCACGTCTAAGGAAAGTGGACTGACTCCGATAGGAAAGTGGACCGACTCCGATAGGAAAGTGGGTTTGGGAAGGTTTGCTAAAGGGCTCTCTAAGGGAAAATGGGGTTTGGAAAGTCTCCTTAGGAAAACGTTCTAGGAAAGTGGACACACTCCGAGGAGGACTCCTTATTCCCACCCACAATTTAATAGTGCCACAGCAAAGCATGCAACTGTTGCTAGATAAACAGAGAATTCACCTGCTATTACACAAACTGAGAAAGAAATTGGTCTGGATACCACTTTTACTTTAATGCCTAGTGCATGAGAGCTGCACACAAACTATTTTTGTTCAGTGACAAGTAACCTAAAAATACTCAACAAGTATGTAAATATGTCAAGCAAAACCGTGGGAATTATGGAGAGAATGGAGCTTTCAAAATTGTAAAGTGGTACAGCTTACATTTTTTAATCACAATCTACGTGGAAACTGAAGGCAATGGAATAATTGTTCTCTACAGCCTGGCTCATATATTCACCCCTCATGTGACCACAATATATGCTGTATGTGTGTGGAGCATGCATACATTAAAGCCTAGAGCAGGTTCCCACTTTCAGAGACCACCCCTTGCATGTATGGGTGGGTGGGTGGGAGTTAGGGCTGATGAGGAAACAATAGGCCAGCAGGGGTAGAGCTAGTGAAAATTGTCCCTCTCTCCACCTTACACAAATGTAATTGTATGAGTGGTGAATGCCCAAATATGGTTATACAGGAAATATAAATGTCAAATAAGCCTATTTTGGTTGTTCTACTACTTCCCCTCCCCTTTTACTCTCTCTCACACACATATTGAGGACGGGATTAATCTAATGAGTCCCGTTAACAGAAGGTTCCATTTGCACAACAGGACTTCTTCCCTTCTCCCTTAGTGTCCCTAAAACTGGCTCTGGGGTCCAGGAGAACCCTTGGGACAGCACACAGGGGGAGAAAAGGGGAAATTGTTCTGTCTGGCGAGCCAAAATGCTTGCCCTGATGGAATTATCACTTTAGTACGATGTTGGACTCCTCCTTTAGGGTTGTAACTTCTTTCCACAGATACTAGGCATCTCCATTTACACATCTAGTTGAAGCAGAAGAAAATGCAGACACAGATGGTCCATTCCCTCCCCAGTTGTGACGTTCATTGCCCACCATAATCTGCTGGCATGTGTGACATCCTGGAGACATGCTTGCCACAGAAGATGAAGGGAGTCAGGCAAATAATGGAGTAGGCAAATCCACAGCCCATTTTCTCCTGCTTCAACTGGAGATTTGAAGGGCCGCACCCAGTGTCCAATGGTCAACAATCCTACTCATATCTCCATTTTAACTGTACAGACTAGAAAGAAGGACTGTTTGCTATGAGAATATGAATAAAAGTATTCAAAACTGGACTTGTTGCTAATGTTATGTAAGCAAGAGGACTGAGACCACAAACATTCCTCCCTGTAAAGGAAATGTTTTGACATGGTTACCAATGATTTCACAATGTTAAGCTATATGCCACTGTTTTTCTTTTGTCAAGCAAACCCACTTTTAGGAGAAGCCAAAGTCCAGTGGTCAAGCACATGCTTTGTGTGCATAAGCTGCCAGGCCCCATTCAGTTAAAAAGCTCTGGGGCTGCACGGCTGGGACAAGCCACTGTCTGAGACCTGGGAGAGTCACTGTTGGTCAGAATAGGTGGACCAAGACCACAAGGCAGATTTATATGGATATTTTATACAGTGCATCACATGCACAAATGAATGAAACAACCTACCTTCCCAGCTCCGCAATGCATTCTTCCAGAGCTTGTTTATCTTTCAAGCACTGTTTAAAGAATCCCTCAAAGTCCTGATGAGCTTTATTTATCTGTTCCTGGATGCTATTCACAGATGATTTAGGTAGGAAAGCACACAGATGTTCTCCTTCCTGGGAAGCTGCCCCCAGCTTGCTCCTTCCTTCCTCAACTGAATCCAACACTTTCTGAGTGGAACAAACACAGAATTTTACTTGGGAAAGTGGGTAGAGGAAGGAAAAAGAAAATGGAAAAGAAGAAGCTTGGTTAAAGCATGAATGTTAAGAGCAATCGTTTAGAAAGCTTATACTATCTATACATGAAGATTAATTGGCACAGATATCCTTTGAATGTACCACTTCAGATTGTAGAGGGGAAGATTTGAATGTTATTCCTTGTTTAGAAAACAAATACAAAGTTCTTGTGTACAGAAGACTAACTAGCAAAAAAAATTCTAACATGCAAGTTTTGTATGGAAAGAGAAAGTTTGGTATGAACCAACATTCTGCAATCCGCCTTACACTTTGAAATGCATAGTAGCATCCAGGTATACAGACAACCATGGTAAATGCTGTTTTGAGGAACCATCTTTATCATCCTTGGCAAGTAAAGAGAGGGAGGGAGGGTGGTGGGGATGGATCTTGGTGGGAGCAGGTTGCAAGGAGCTCTCTAACATCCACAGTAATCCAAAAGACATCAATGGAAACACACAGGGCCTGGTAGCACCATCAGTTAAGACTAGGTAAAATTTAAAGTCAGATTAATGTTGGTACATTCAGTGAGCATTCCCCATGGGCTTCTCCACAGCTGTAATTGACGGTATGCATATTATTCCCTGCCATAGATACATACAGCATGTCACCCTGCCTACAATGTTTTTTGGGGGGAAAGATGCTATTTGTGGCCATTAACATGCTAGCTGTATCCTGTCTTCAGTGAGTTCTTCTGCACCTGTTATCTTTGCGCCTTCACCAAGGTGTTTTTATCAGAGCTTTTGCTGGTGGTAATGGGGATGAGCATGCATGTTGAGCACTCACAAAACCCACAAGGCTTCATGAGTGCTTAAAGGGTACAACCTGCATGACCCAATAGACTTGTAATCCAAACAATGTGTTGTTTGGTCTTCTATGATAATGGTACCTGCAGTTCATGGAGTTTTGCTTCGATGGCTTTACTATCTCCAGATGTAATACTTAAGTCTTTTACAGCAGTCTTCAGGTTAGAATACCAGTTTTGAAATCCACACATAGATTCTTAAAAAAAACAAGAAGGGATAGATATAAAACATTATTATATTATACAAAGATGTTGATATTCTATTCTTGGAATTTATCAAGAATACTCTGTTTTAATTATTCTTTTCCACTACTGACTTGTATACTGTAATCACTGCCACTAAAACAATGGCATAGATTTCAGTTCAGTAATGGAGCACTGAATATTGTTCTCTATGATAGACCACTTTGGTGTTATCAAAAACAAGGAAGCCTGCAAAAAAGCAGTGGCAGTTTAATAGAATTAGAAAATAGAAATAACAGTTGAGTTATTCTGGTGAATACTGACTAGGACTCTCTGTTTTGAATAGTGAATATATTAAGACAGTTTATGCAAAAACCCAGCTACTTGGAAAGGTAAGTAAAACAAGTTTTTGGCAACTTGAGTTTTAGGAAAGGCTATGCATAAAAATGAGTCAGTGATGTTAATGGAAACATTTCACCAACCAAAGCTGGCATGATTCAAGCAATTTCATACATTCCTGTGGCTCACATATTAACAACCATGACAACTCACGGAAGAAGTGTTTTTCCAGAGACTCTTGCATGGAAGTCTGTGTTTTCAAACATAACTGGTTCACAGCCTCATACTTCTTTATTAATGATGTGACAGTGCCCCCAAGAGTCTCCAGCTCCACAGATGGATATTTGCGACAGAGGCTGTTAAGTGTTTCCTGAGTGGAATCAAAGTTGCTCTGCTGCTGCTGCAGGTCCTTTTGTATTTTCTGAGCGAAAATTTGTAACATCAATTAGAGAACATTATGCTTATTTAAATCATGTACACATACATACCATCTTACTTATTTCTATCTATTCCCTACTTGGAATTGGAAGGCACCCCCGAGGGTCATCTAGTCCAACCCCCTGCAATGCAAGAATATGCAGCAGTCTCTTAAAGGGGTCAAACCTACAACCTTGGAGAGGGAAATATCAGCCTTCAAAATAGAAAAGAAATTGGATTTTAAATTATTCTACTAACTGTTTTTACCTCTGTATGAAGTATGTTGAAATTATACACCATTGTCCCTAATTTTTGGACACTTCCTCATGTATCAGCTGAACTGAAGTTTCTTGAAATGTATGTGCAGCCCTGCTTACATTTTTTCTAGACTTAGAATCTAAGCCTTAGACCCTGGACACACCTTTGGTTCATTGCCATTATATAGCTTCCATTATCTTCGCTACATGTTTCTACCATGCCTAGCAAAGTAGGAAATTTCTCCACTCTGGATCATATGAAAACTACTGTATAGTGATAGATAAACTCAGGGCCGTCCTTTTCATTTGGCTTAGTGGCACAGTGTGCCAGGGTGCCTCCCCATCAGGGGCGCTGGGCTGGGGCACCCAGCAGCCCCGCACGCTGCTCATGTTCGAGGCGGCGAGTGAGGCGCTGCTGCTGAAGCAGCCTAGCTCTGCCGCTGCCCCTCCATCGCACTTGCAGGGGGCGGTTGACTGTATCCCCCACCGTGTGCTGTTCCCACCACGCCCCCTCGCAACAGCAGGCTTGCAAGGGGGGCTTTGTGGGAACAGTGCACCGAAAGGAGCCCTTTCGGTGCACTGTTCCCGCCACGTCCCCTCACAACAGCAGGCTTGCTAGCCGCTGTTCCAACGGTGCCTAGCAAGCCCGCCCAGGTGAGGGGTGGCGGCGGCAGCAGCGCTTGAAAGGGCTCCTTTCGGTGCACTGTTCCTGTCACGTCCCCTCGCAACAGCAGGCTTGCTAGCCGCCGTTCCAATGGCGCCTAGCAAGCCCACCCAGGCGAGGGGGGGCAGTGGGAGCAGCGCTCGAAAGGGCTCCTTTCGGTGCGCTGTTCTCACCACACCCCCTCGCAACAGCAAGCTTGCTAGCTGCTGTTCCAATGGCGCCTACCAAGCGGAGGGGGCCCCCAGAGGGATTTTGCACCACGGCGCTGGATACCCTTAAGACGGCCCTAGATAAACTCTTCACATTTTGACTTGGAAACAGATGGCTGATTTCTAGGGGGAAAGTGAGGGGGCAGGGGGAAGGAACAGCTTGCTTGTTTTCCTCAGTGCTTTTTTTTCTTTAAAAAATGTTTAGGGGTACTCTCATTTTGACTCAAGAGAATCACCATTTTATAGTTCAAATCGGGAAAAATAAATATAGTAAATGGACAAAAGTACAAAGATTCACAAAATGTTTAGGGGTATGCGTACCCCTGCATCCTGCCAGAAAAAGCACTGGTTTTCCTGATAGTTCTAAACCAACACGTGTTAAATACACTATATTAAGTTAGTTTAAAATCTCATCCATTTCCTGTAATTGGCATTAAACTGTGAGATACTGTATTTGGGATGAAGTCTTTTTTTGTCTCTGAGCTAAAGGTGCCATGAAACCAGGGCCGGCCCACCCATGAGACAAGATAAGGCAGCTGCCTCAAGCAGCAGGATCTAGATAGGTGGCAAATCCGGCCTCCAAGGAGCTTGGTGGCAGTGGCTGTGAAGGTGGTGGTGGTGGGCAGCTACTGCAACATGCTCCTTGGAACCCTGATCTGCCCCCTCCCACCACTCCCATCTCATCGGTGGTGAGCAAGTGCACTAGCACCACAGTAATGGCCCAGAGTGTGACCAATGGCAGGATGCCAATGTAGTGACAAGGAGGTTTATGGGGACAGGGGGAGGGATGGCACAGGCATGCTGAAGCTCTGGCCACTACTGGAATGTAAACAAAGCACTGCTAAGAGGAGGTGGCCAGAGCCGAGCAGGGCTGGGAGCCATCAAGTCTGATGCTCTGTCCTCTCCCTCCTGCTGATCGGGGGGGGGCACCCCTGCCCCACCTCACAAGGCAACATCATGAACTTGGTCGGTCAGACTGGCGAGGTCGATGCTGGCCAACTGCTAACTTCACTAACTTCAACTTCAATATGCTTCCCTCACCTCGCATGCTGTCCTGGTTGGTGAAGAGAAGCAATAACAGAACAAATCCCTGAAGGAGATGGAAGCTGGGGGGGGGGGCGATATGAGCATTTTTATGAAAAGCAAACTGGTTCTGGGGAGCTCTCTACTTCCCACAAGTTCGCTTTTCTGCCTTCTATAAAAGGTAGGCTAAAGGTAAAAATCTGCCTTCTACCACAAGGTGATGCCAAAGTCTCACTAATGCCCTTCTACAGTGACATAAGAACGGGTATGGAATTCTGATGAACTATAAAGCTCTGAATACTATATTGTTTTTGTAATACTCACCTTGACTGTGCTTAGACCTGACAGATCCTGGCTATGAGCACAGCTTAGGAGTGATTCTTCCATTTTGGTGAGCCACTTTCCCATCTGATTAACAAAGTTATGTAACTGCATCTTCTGAGAACTGAAATCTTTTAGTGTTTCTTTTGCTATCTCAGACATTTCTTTAGTGTGCACCAGTTTTTTCCTTAAATCTGCTTCTAAAAACTAAAAAAACAAACAAGCAGATTCATTAAAGCAAATGCTCCCTGTTATAATCATAAAACAACTGAAAATAACTATTATCCAATTTCTGTGGTACCATTTGTTAAATAAGAAAACATAAGGTCCTTTAATGAATCAGCAGTATAAACATTAAATCCAACAAGTGGCAGCTACAAAAATAATAATGTCGCAGTATAGCCTTTCACCCTAAGAGAAGTCCTCTTGATCAGGGCTCCAGCTAGCTTGCAGAGGTGTTCAATGGGGGCGGGGGCGGGGGGGGGCTGATACCTTCCCCCCAGCTGCCAGGACCAAAGTTTAGCATTTTATTCTTACAAAGGTTTTGCTTCCAAGCTGGCACTTGACCGCCTGCCTTCACTATTAAAAGAAATAATCTTATTGTGGCTATTATTTCATACAATCTTCAGCCTAACAACAGGAATTTCACAATAAGGCGATCTGACCTTGAAAAGTGTCTATGAAAGAATCAAGACCAGTCACAAAGTTACATGATGGACTAGAGCCAAATATAGACTCCCTCTGCCTATGCATATAGTTTTGTAACAGAAACATTTAACAAAGATTAGAGCTATTAATTCAAATCAAACTTCATAGAAGCCAGAGACTAAAAGAGTGTGAAAGTCTCTTTGGGCTCCTAAAGGACCTTAAAGAACTAGCTGCAATGGGCTACAATATCTTACCTGAAGATTTGGGGGAACTTCTGCATTTACTAAGTCTTTAAGCTCAGATATTTTTGAACTGATTTGCTCCACATTCTGTTCTTTATTTATAATTTGAGACTGTAAAAGAGCACATGAGGAAAAATGGCTTTAGTTTAATATCTCCATCCCAATGACACCCTAAGTCAGAGGTTTTCAACCTTTTTGAGTCCACGGCTCCCTTAACCAACTACATTCTTTCTGTGGCTCCCCTGTGGGACTCAGGAGCCCAGTTGCGTCACCCTGTGCCTGCAGAGCTAGCAGCCTCTCACCCGTTTTCAAACACCCTCCCTTGTGGAGTGTTCCCTCAGCCTCCCCTCCTTGGGAGTCCTCCAGGCAGCCTCCGCTGCCACCTCTGCTCTCTGTGCTTACCCCCACCCACCCCCCAGCCCAAAGAGAGGTGCCTGCAAGAGGCACCATTCGCCTGCAGAGCTTATAGGCAGGGCTGCTGCAATAAACAGCTGTGCAAGCCTTTGGGGGGGGGGGGCAGAGACATCAGAGGAGGGAGGGAAGGAAAGAGGGACAGAGGCCAGTGTTGCTCATGGCACCCCTGACCATCATTCAAGGCACCCCAGGGTGCCATGGCACACTGGTTGAAAACTCCTGCCCTAAGTGCATTCTTTCCATATAAGTGAACAGCTGCCATTCATTCCTATTGGGAAAAGTAAAGTGCTGTACTTGGGTCACGGTTAGGCTAAAACTTCACTTCTGACCCCCACTGAAAGATAAATTCTGTGGGAGTTTGCCATATGTCCTTTTTCCACAGTGCCAAAGAGTCCTCAGTTTACAGAATCTCCCTCAACAGAATCTTCCTGTAGCTCAAGGTACAGGAAGTAGTGGTCAGTGCGGCAACATTGCTCACCTACCATTACTGAGAGGAAAAGGGAGACCAGCAAGGCAACAAGGAGTTTAGTGCAAGCATGGTGGGAGGCTCTGATGGAGTTTGTGACTGCAACCACATTTTGTTGATCTCCCTGCTGCCTTGTCCCTACCCCTCTGTTTCTGGGTAAGTGGCAGTGACCCTGGGCATTGGAAGCCAGATGAGCCAACCACTATTGGATATAGGCACAGGATCTAGATAAAGCTAGGTGCATTTTCAATTCTGCTGGGAATTCTTCCAAAAGCATTCAACGCCTGTAAATCGTGTGTATTCATTGTATGTGTATTTGTTGCCTGTTAACAATTTAATGGTACCTGGCATTCTTCCAGGAAAGCCTCGGTTCCCTGGCAGCTGGCCAGGTTGCTGACAATGCCATTCATCTGTGAGATGGAGTTGTTGCACCACCCATCCACATCATCACCAACTGCCAGGACATCTTCCCACAGCGACACACCGACACTCAGCCTATCTATGCTATCTTCAAGCTTCTCTGAAACCTGTTATGCAATGAAGAAAGCAATTAGGGATATTGCCCGATTAAATAAATCTTTATTGATTATTCTAGTAAGTTTAAGTCAATTAATTGCTTAGCTAATTGCTTAGTTCTGCTGACCCACCTGTCATTCTAGCACAGCTCACGTTGATTGCTAAGACAAACTGAGAACATCCTCCTGACTATGCCATCTGTATACTGAGTGACAAAGGTGCCAGATTCTTTGTTGTTCTTACAAGAGCCAAGTGTGTTTTCAAGGACCCCTGCTTAGTCACTGGGAAAAGGGAAGACCTTCCTCAAGGGCTCAAATTTATCCTCATGCCAGGAACAGGAATTTATTTTAAAGCATTTGCACCCTGTCTCAGGAACCTTTGTCCAGTTGCAGTATCTTCAATCTCTAGTTGCATCAAATTATAGTGAATTTCCACCCTACCCCCTTCCTTCTCTAGTCACCATCACTACCCAGAAGCACACAGAGCAGCAGCAAAAGTATCTTTTTGTGCTTCTTATTCCTCCTTGATCTGCACAGAGTGAGAATAACAAGTCAAGCTGACTCTGTGGCACTGGATCTGGCGGCTTGGTGTTATCTAGTGATATAATCAATGTCTCATTCTCCTCCTGAATGTCAAGGCTAGCTGCATTACATAATGCACTGTGTGTGAATATATTGGTGTGCTTTTCTCTTTAAGAATAAGAGCTGTGTGGGGCACAATCAGGATTGGAACCATTACATGTAAGGAGGGGGCTTAACACTTTTCCTAGTGAAAACTTTCCCTCCTGAAGTAGTTATTTCCTCCCAGGATAAAAGACACACTTTGAGAAATCAAATTCACATTTCCTTCCATTTTATATAAATATAGTGTACTTAATAAACTGTTCGACTGAGACTGCAGAGATCTGAGTTCAGACCCCAACTAGGCCAAGAAACTTACTGGGTGACATGGAGCCAGTTCCTGTTTCTCAAGTCAAACTACCCACACAGGATTGTTGAGAAAACTCTGCATGGGAAACATCTGCATATACTGCACTGTGCTCCTTGAAGAAATGATGCAATGCAAATTTGATAAATTAATTAATTAAAAAATCTTTCAAGGTGCCATGAGTTCTTCATGGTATATGTATAATACAGACCAAGTTCTGGTTATATATAACCCTTCATTCCCATGACTGGACTCACACTCCGGTTTAACATGATCCAAAAGAAAAGCTGCTTTGAAATCTCAGCATGCTCCTCACTAATAACAGCTCGCTTGTATTTAACTTTTCGAATTCCATCTCAAATATACTGCTTACATCCAGCCATTTGTCCACAGTGCTGTCCATGTCAACTTTCACTAGCATGGAGTCACAGTTGGGAATCTTTTTCAGTTCTGCTAGCAAGTGTTTTCCTTTGTTAGTGAAGGCATCCAGTTCCCTCTGTCTGTCATTTAACTCATTTCTGGCTGCTTCATGCTGTGAACAGAAACATGCGCTTGTTACAAAAATCTGGGAACAGTTTCACCACCTATTCTGCCTAATCACCTTTACACGTTACATTTTAAACTTTCCATCATGACCAACTTAGACACCATTGATTTCAAGCAACTACTTTTATTTTGAAAAGGCTAGTCTAGAGTTTTGCAATAAAGTTACTTATGCATTGTAGGTAAAGCAATGCACACATGTTTTACATTGCAGATACAGATGACAGTCAAGCAGCTGCAACCAAGTCTGCTATGTATTACCTTATCAGTGGAAGTAGGATTACCTTCTCAAGTAGCAGCGCATAAAATAATCTATCCGCAAAAGTGAAGAATCTACAGATGACTATAATCCTGCTAAAACGATTCACTAAATAATTACTACTGATTATTTTAGGATGAAAATATTTTAAATTACCTTTGATAAAGCCCATCTAACATCTTCCTGGTCCTTCAGCATGGCTTTTGTCATTGTAACATTGCTAGCAACCTCTATGGCTTTGCTTACTGTGGATTTCAGGCTCTGATATTCCCTTATCAGGTCAACAAGGACACAGCACTGCTCCTGCCTATGATGTGGGGGGAAAATGTGATGAAACGTATGCTTTGTCATATTTCAATGTCTACTGTGCGCCCAGAGTATGATTGATCATGTAGAATTTCCTGTTGCCTTGTAGTTCCCTTCCCATGATTTGCAGCAGCAGATATGAGGACATGCACTTTGATACAAAGGTCCAAGTAGAAAATGGAGGTATGTACATAAAGCAGCCGATAAAGCTGTTTTGCTCCTTTGAGCAGCCCTGTTCAAATGCTTGTGAACAGAACTAAGTAGCTTGCAATTTTGCTTGCAGCAGTATGCTTGCCTTGACCACATAAAGTAGAACTGCCACTCTTGCCCTTCTCCTTGATCTAGAAACCAGCATTTGGGGCAGGGGAAGGTAGCAATAGTGACCTCTGGCACAGAAACTTACAATGCAATAGTGACCTCTTCCAGAACCTTGGTAGTGTGTATTTTCCTGACAGGGATTGGAACTATCAATCCCAGAATCTAATAGGGGTGGAATAAAAACCTCCACTACTTCCTCCTGCTCCAAAGGTAAATTTTTGAACTAAGGGGAAGTGAGAGATAGGAGGTGCTTTGTGAGTGACTTTAAGCCTCTATGGGCATTCAAATGCTAGCAGAGCATTTGCCACCATTCAGCTGGAGTTTTTGCAAAGGCTTGACCCTCTTCAGAGCAACTTGCAGGGTACACATGAAGGAGGATACTTATACTTACAACTCTAGCAGTGTATATTAAGTCATTACAACATATTCATAAAAACCTTATGCTTAAATATTGCAATTAATTAAATACCTACTTTTCTTGGATAAGTTTCTTGGTATCCTCCCAGGTGACTTCCAAACAATTAATCTCCTTGTCAACAGCTTGAGCACGGTTTATATCTTTTTGGGCAATTTGCTTTGCTCTGCTCATCAGCCATTGTAGTTCATGCTGGTGAGAATTCAGTTCATCATCCAATTGATTAAAAATCCTTAATCTGTAAATCAACATATTTATTACGTAATGTTAATCTGTTTTTAGGTTACTTCATTAAAAAATAAATAGAAATAACATCACCAAATACACCTCTGCAATCAGTCAAAAATATAATATAATATTTGGTTAAATCACAATAACATTCTAGAGCAACTATGATGATATGAATCAAATTGTAGTTATATATATACTGTACAGTACACGCATGCACACACACACACACATTTTCCAACAGTGAGAGCAAGTGGTATTTTGGCCTTCAATCATTTTTTTTGTATTTATCTCATACTCTATACATATTTTTTTCTAATTACAGTGGTACCTCGAGTTACAAACACCTCAGGTTACAAATGCTTCAGGTAATAAACTCCGCTAACCTGGAAGAGTTACCTCAAGTTGAGAACTTTGCCCCAGGATGGGAACGGAAATTGTGTGTTGGTGGTGCAGCAGCAGCAAGAGGCCCCATTAGCAAAAACACACCTCTAATTAAGCACAGTTTCAGGTTAAGAACGGACCTCCGGAACGAATTAAGTTCGTAACTAGAGGTACCACTGTATGTGAATTTTCCAATGTCATCCATTCCTTCAACCAACAAAGACATGATGCTTCATAATATAATCTCATATTTGGCAGGGAGACACCTCCTCTCTCTTTTGCCTCTATCAATATTTTAATCTTGTTTTTTCCCCTTGCCAGATATATTTAGAAATATCTTTTTGCCATACATTGAAACAATCTGTTTTTCCAATCACCGGAATTGATTTAAACAAAAATAACATTATTGGTAATACATTCATTTTTATAGTCAACACTCTACCTAACAGTGAAAGTTTCATTCTTCTGTCCCAAATTTGCAAATTTCTTTTAATATCTTTCCAGGTTTTAAAATAATTATCTTTATACAGATTTATATTATTTGCTGTTAACCATATACCTAGCTACTTAGGAAGGTTAACACCAACCCCATTCCTGCTGGAATGTGTACTTGCAAATATTTTCTGAAATTTATTCTATTTTTGTCCAATGTAAGTTCTATTATTATAACTGTTTTCCATACAAATGCCTTCACATCTTAAATTTTATATCCAGTTCCATACAAATATGTATGTCTTAAGCATTTGGCATATAAAACATCTATTGCTTTGACAATTAACTTTATTACTTTCATCAAGAAAAAGGATGAAGGGCTAAGACTAACAACTTCCACCACACCATCAACCTCAACCTAGACAAGTACAATCTTATAATGAAAACCTACTGACTGCTACACATATCTACATGCTTTGAGCTTCCACTCAGAATATAGCACAAGATCTATTGCCTTAAAACCAAGCCCTGTTGATACAACCATATCTGTTCCAACTCTTTGGACTAAGACCCACAATTTACATATTTATAAATCAGGTCAACGAGACCAGACAGCAAAAAAGAATGCTGTTCTGGCTCAATATACAATCTTAGTAAGTGAAATGAGCTAAGAACCAGCTGAGAAAGTTATCCTCACGTGTTACATGCATTCCTTTTTGTTTTACCTTTGCTGAACTTCCTGAAGGCTTGGTTCATTCAGTCCTTCCTTGTCAGCCCTTTCTTCGATATCTTCAATGCTTTTTAAGAGCTGTTCTTTGCGTTCCATGACAGACTTGTGCAGAGCTCCAAGAGCTTCTGCTTCACTCTGCTTCGTTCCCAGCAAAGACTGGATGGATTCTAATTCTACGCAGATATTGTCGGAGATACTCCTGCAGGAGTTTCTTTGCTCAGAGCTTCCATGTTTTAAATGATACTGTGCTTTAGTAAGAGATGTATCTAAACTGGCTGCTGTAGATTCCAGTTTGCTGACATCTTGAATAACCTCACTCAATTCCTTCTCCAGCACTTCGGATTTAGACTTGTCCATGTTTCCAGTGGTTTCTACCATCTGCCTCAAATGGTGAAGAACTTGTGATGCAGCAGCATGAAGCTCTAAGAAGGCCTTAAGGTGGGGCAAAGCATCTTGCCTGCGGCTAATTACCTGACTGGCCTCCTGATAGAGCTGGAGACAGTCTTCAGCCTTATTCTGGAACACGCTGTGATCTTCTGGCCGACTGAAAGAGCACAGCTTTTCAACATGACTCTTCAGACTCTGTAGTTCTTTGAACTTTCCTTCCACTTCCATTCTGTGTTCCTGTTAAGATGAAGGGTAGGGAATAAAAAGTGACAAAAAGCGAAAGAAAAACACCTCTTCTTGGCATAAGCCTTGCTTAGCACTGCCAGCAAATTTGATGTTAAAGTCATTTGTTGTTACTAAATTTCTGCTTGTTTCCTCCCCCCCCCCCAATAAAACTGCATGACTTTTTTTATTATGGGCAGCCTGCCATTTATGAGCATATGTGCGCAACCAAACATCACACCAAACCCAGAAGTGACCCAGAAATGTCATAAAGATGTCACTGAATTGTTACTAAAAGGGTGGAATGGGGGCAGGGCAAAGTGGGGACAGAGTGAGGTGTTTTCGGGCTTTTTCAATGGTTTTCAGTTGTGCGTGATTTCACTCCTGTGTAAATAGGGGGCTGCCTGTATTTAAAGGTGAACTTCAAATTTGTGCTATGTAACACATTTCAAGTAGCTCCTGGGAAGCCTACAAGAGGAGTTTCAGAACACCCTCTCTCCAATACACTTACCGGTATTTGTCCCTGTCCATTCCTATCTTTCTTCGTTGGGTTCTGCATTAACCATGCAACCACCTAAATTTATCTCCCGACTTACCATATCCTCCATATGTTGTGCCCCCTTCCCCTTTCTCCACTCTGTAGTGCGGGACTGTGCATTTGTTCAGGGTCTTCACTCCCACAACAGCTTTAGTGATGGACTTAGCAGGAAAGCTGATTCATCAATAAGCTCTCTAATAATAATACTGTACATTAACAATCTCCTTGCTCTAGATCACAGAATAGTGTTTGACAAGAAATGCTCTATAATTGCTTTGGGAAAGTGTTATTGACAAAAATGTTTATTTACCTTATTGTGACATACAGCCGGCTGTTGATCAGCTGTATTTATTTCAGAAGTAGCATGTAGTTTACCAAGAAATTGCTTAATCCAGTCAGAAAAACTGAGGAGTAGCTCATCGTACTGTCTATGCTCAGCAACAACAGACTGGAGGAAATTTATCCTGGAAGATGTTGAAATTAACATTTTCATTTTTATCTTGACTTGGTCAGTATTATTATTTTTAGTTAAGGATGCAATAAAAGAATGTTACATATTAAAATTATTTAAGTAATGTACAGTACAGCATAATCCTCTATGTGGGAAGACCTCTCCTCCTTCCAGAGGGGAGGAGTTGCAAGCAGAAGCTGTTTCCCGCGCTTGCAGGAGGGAGTGTTTGGCCCCCTGTGTCAGCCCTGTCCCGCCACCTTGTTAAGCCCTTCAGCCGCCCTCACTGGGGGGGGGGGGCAGAGTCTGGCTGCATTTAAGTGGCCACAGTGGCGGGAATCTTTACCCCGCTTCCTAAACTACTCTGTTGCTCAAAGTAGACATATCTTAAACTTCAGAGCTGAATGTCTTCCATACAGAAGACAGAAAAATGCCAGTGATTGTACATATGGGTTTCTTGGATTGTTGCACTCTCCACTTTAGTCCCCATCAAACAACATAGCCCAATGTGTGATTTCCATTACATTTGCCACATTAACTTGTAGCATTCTGCATTCTGTCAGTGATCAGCATCTGTTTGCCAGTAAAGTGCTGCTATTTAAAGAGAAACACAAACCTTTTGTTAATTATCTGAGGTAGAGTTTTCCATCTTCTATCTAAGTCTTCCAAGTCTTTTTTAAGTGTTTTCACACTTTCACTGGAACATGTTTTAAATAATGACTCATTTAACTGCAGTAGGCTGGTATACAACAAAGCATAGGATGCAACATCAGATTGCAAATCCTGAGAAACAAATATATAAATATATCTTAGTGTAAAGCCTTTAATACGTAAATATCGTAATTATAACTTTGAACCAAACACATCTAGAGAAATTTAAATTTTAAGTGACTTAATTTTGCAGTATTTAATGAGGCATTGCAATTGACTGGATTTATTATGCAAGTCTCAGTGCTCTTTGCTGAATGTTGCCCTGAATTTGTTTCCTTAAAACAATACTGGAAATGTATAAAGAAAATTCTAGCAACAAAATTCAAATTAAAATATAATTATTTTAGATTTAGATAAAGTAAGCCAAAACAAAACACCAAAAATATTTAGAAATCAGTTATAGCAAATAGAAACAACAAACATTAGTTTGAGAGCAATGTGAAACAATGCTTACTAAAATCCTCAGGGTGGCTCAAAACAAAGGGTGCCATTGCTAGGATTGATTTTTAACTGCTGTGAGGCCTCCTACACGTTTGACAACTTTTAACAAATCTGGTTTGCCAAAAGCATGACAACACAGAGCTGATCTCACACTGAAATATATTACAGAATTTGGTTCAATGTTGGTTTCACCAACATAAAAGTATATGTCACTGCAATTTGGGTTAAACGTCATCAGAAAAGAATGCTGAGTTTTGAATGGTGATGACATTTGACTATAAAAAGTTGCATTTGATATTTTATGTGTGTAGATTATCTGTTGAATTCATTTACTGTGCACAGGATCACCAATGTTTTTGAATCCATGAGCATATTTGCAAACCAGAGAAACTGTTGTAGGCATCATATATGTTACTGAGGCAAGGTGTACACAACGTGTGGCTACTAATCCAAACACAGCTCCTCTCTTTTGGCGGTCCCACATAGGTAGTCAAACAAGAGCTTTGCTGAGACCCTGGTGGGTTGCATTCAGCTTGATGGACCAGCAATTGTGTTCAGTTCAGGCATCCCAGGAACTGGGTAAACCAGGGCCTTCTCGGTAGTGGCACCCACCCTGTGGAATGCCCTCCCGCCAGAGGTCAAAGAGAACAACAATTACCAGGCCTTTAGAAGGCATCTCAAGGCAGCCCTGTTTAGGGAAGCTTTTAATGTTTGATGGATTTCTGTATTTTGATGTCTTGTTGGAAGCCACCCAGAGTGGCTGGGGGAACCCGGCCAGATGGGCGGGGTATAAATAATAAATTATTATTATAATTATTAATCTTTGTCAGCACAAAGATTACTGCTAGTGCAATGGGACTTCCACTCCTCTTCTCCCTCTGAATTCACCTCATGCCCTCCCCAAATCTGCTCTGGGTGGTTGGGGGACCCCATAACAGAGATGGTATGTATGTGTTTTCTGTTGCACAAGCTGAAATCCTTGCATTTACGGAATTGCTTGCTTAGCACTATGTTGAATACAACCCAATGTCTTGAGCTCGTTTCAGTGAGCAGATTTTAAAATTATGCCTTATGCTTAGCTCCTTTCAAGCATTCAGTGGAAAGCTGCCACTAGTTGCAGGTCTACACATTGTTTTGTTAAACAATAATAGCATGTAATTATTTTCCCAGTATAACCTACAAGAACAATGCAAGGAACCTATGCCAACCCACGAAACTTACTTGGACCAACTGCAGCTCACTTTCCACTTTGACTCTGTCGGCAGAAACATGTTGCTCTGAAGGTCTGGCTGCAGCTTCACACCTTTCTAGCCAAATCGTGAAGGCAGAGAGCTCCTTCTCCTGTCTACCAGAACACAGCAAAAAAAAAAAAAAAAAGCTCATCAGTTCAAGTCCCACGAAACCAAAAGCTAGGAGACAGCTGCAGATATTTTTTTCTGCCTGCATATCACACCGTGCTTTTCTCACCTCTGCCACTGTGCTAGGTGAATCTCTAGCGAGGCCTGTCTATCTTTAGCTTGTCTCAAAACCATTTCATGTCTTTGCTGAAGCATCAAAACATCCTGGGAGGCTTTTTCTTTATTCACGATCTTGCGAGAACCAGATGACAGAGAGGCCAGTGTTTGGTTCATTTTTTCCAGAACTTGACAGAGATCCTTATTTAATTCAACACAACAAAAGAGAAGACAATTACCAACCCCAGGGCCCTCACATAGTCTTGGACATAGCTAAAAAGAAGTAAAACTAATTATGCCATGGCTTTATTTAACTCATACGCAAGTGCAGTAATGCCAGAAGGTGTTCAGGCTTGGCTGGTTGTTTAACTGCTCAACCCAGGCTGATACTTAGAGGTTACAAGGCTTTATTGATGGTGGCACCACATCATGCAATACTATCTGTAGTAACACCACTATGCTGTGGACAAAAGGCAACTGCTGCCATATTTTATTTTTCCTGGAAAGCTGAATTGGGGGAATGCCTACCTGCAACACTTACGGCTTTCTGATTAGCCTTCTTAAGACTGTTTTAGGGCAGTAGTATCCCTAGGTTGCAATTGGAATACAGTAATATCTTTTTTGCTAACTCCCCCCCCCATTCTGTTAGTCCTGTTGACCACCCCTTCTCCCACTTGTTTAAAACAAATGGGGCTTCTCTCTTGCCTCCACAATACCAAGATTGCTGATTGCAGAAGTAATTTCCAACCAAGATTTCTTCAGTTGGGTGAATGTTGGCTACAGCCCGTACAAATACATCTTCCATGCTAAACATGAAACCAGGTAACAAACTTTACACACACACACACACACACACACACACACACACACACACACACACTTACCGTAACATTATGAAGGGGCCTTGTAAGTCTCTGCTGAGGAACAGCATGAAGCATCAGGCTCTGCCAGTTTTCCTTCATATCTGCACAGCTCCTCTTGGACCTAAACCAGAGAAATTAAGAAAAAGTACTAAAGATTTACAAAGTTACAAATATCTACACATCTTTGCATGCTTATTTGGTAGTAAATCCCACTGGTACCCCCGACTCCAGTTAACTGTGCTCAAGGTAGAAGCTCTGGGCTGTAGCCAACTACCCTGTTTCTCCTATTTTAAGACGTAGTCATAAAATAAGCCATATCAGGATTTTTAAGCATTCAAGGAAATATAAGCCATACCCCGAAAATAAGCCATAGTGATAGGCGCAGCAGCAATGCCAGCCGTGGCAGGAGGAGGAGGAAAAAAATAAGACATCCCCTGAAAATAAGCCATGGTGTGTTTTTTTGAGGAAAAATAAATATAAGACGGTGTCTTATTTTCGGAGAAACATGGTAAGTTCTACTCAGAGCAGAAACATTGAAATTAATGGACCTAAGTTAGTCATGGGGACGTGGCTGGCGCTGTGGTCTAAACCATTGAGCCTAGGGCTTGTTGATTGGAAGGTCGGCGGTTCGAATCCCCGTGATGGGGTGAGCTCCCATTGCTCAGTCCCAGCTCCCGCCAACCTAGCATTTCGAAAGCACGTCAAAGTGCAAGTAGATAAATAGGTATTTTTGTGGAAAGGTAAACAGTGTTTCCGTGCACTGCTCTGGTTTACCAGAAGCGGCCTGGTTATGCTGGCCACATGTCCCAGAAAAACTGTCTGCGGACAAACATCGGCTCCTTGGCCAGTAAAGCAAGATGAGCGCTGCAACCCCAGAGTCGTTCGCGGCTGGACATAACTGTCAGGGGTCCTTTACCTTTACCTTTTTAAGTTAGTCATGTCAATTAATTTCAACAGAGGTACTCAGCATCCAACTCTTTGTAGGAAAACCTTACACCCGTAACGACTAGGTGCAGCTGAAGTTGGTGGGGCTTACTTCTGAGTAGACATAGGCAGTGTTACACTCCATATCCCTAACAAGAATGGATAATTAAAAAATACTGTATGGTAACACTTTCTGTTCTGCAGGCAGATCAGTCTAGTTTATCTTGGTTTTAGATTAGTTTTAGCATTACATTACCCACAGAGGATTGAAACTCATGCGTATAAAATACCCCTTTAATTCAAGTGTGCACACAGAAAGTATTTCTTTTAAGTGCACTTTTTCAGGTCTTCCCTGAAGGTACATTTAATGGCCACTCTCTTTTGAATTACAGAACAAGTTTACATTATCTACCTTTGCAAAGTTTTCTTCAAATTTTTGCTGTACTGATGCCTTTCCAGTTATTGATCCTTCCAGATGCTGTGTATGGTCCCGGAGTTCTTCCCAATACCTTCTGATCTGTGTCAACTTGGCTTTAATATGTGCTGATTCTCCAGATGTAAGATATTGAGAAAATGACTGAGCATCCTTTTCTAAGCTTGGAATTTCATTTTCCTTGTCATCT